>NC_092339.1:261072500-261165000 GCF_046630445.1 Rutidosis leptorrhynchoides
TGAACGTACAAAAGGTGGTGAACGTTTTGCTCGGTGCATTCATTGAATATCCTATTAGTTATAAAAATAAGAAAATTTATATAAGTTATCAAATTAATAGACTTTTCTGATTTTGCCAACGTTTCGAATAGCCAAAAGATGCAGCAGAGGGGCAGGATTCGTTTGGTCTCAATATAATTGAGTACTGTTTGGCTCCAATAACCCGGTCCACGTACAAATCCAACTATTACTACGAACCAGAAAATTTTGATGTCTATCAATTTAACCACTTAAAATAATTTTTCGTTAAAGTTTAAAGAAATTTAGAGAGAAGAAATAGAAAAATTCTATGTCCTAAAAACTAGAATGTCGAGAAATAAGAAAGAAAAAGAGCGCGTCGAAAAACATTGAAAAATAAAAAGTCAAAAAATAAAAATAAGAATGTAGCGCGTCGAAACTTAAAAAGGAACTAAAAACTAAAACTTAAAAGTTGCGTCTAAAAATATTAAAGCTTAAAAGAAATTCTATATCCCAAATGGTAATAACTTAAAAAGGTACTAAAATATAAAAACGGCGTCGCAAAATTCTAAAGCACTTAAATCTTAGTCTAAAGAAAAAGCACTTAAGGGATTTTACGGCAAAGCCTAAAAATCTAGAAGTAAAAATAACTATGGCAAAAACTATGACTTGAAACTAAAAACGAGCGAAAAATACAAATATTATGCTAAAACGAATAAAAAGGTACAAAATATAAAAATATACTTAAAGTTGTAAAAAGTATAATTTTTATAAAAATATTATTTTTATATTATTTATTTAATAAAACTATTAATTTTATAATTTATTAAAACTAATTAAACTAATTAAAACAAATTAATTAAAAACTAAACTAAATTAATTAAATACTAAACCCTAATTAGGGTTTTAAATATATAATAATTATAATTATAATTAAACCCTAATTGTCGGCTGAGGTTACCAGGCCTGTCAAATCAGGTCATGCGATCGCATGGCCTGACCGTTGAAATACCATGCGATCGCATGGTCTACAAATTTGGGCCAGACTTTGGGCTGTTACAGTGATCGGGCCGAGTGCTTATTTATTTATTTATTTTTTTTATGTTTTCTGATTTAGATATTTATATAATATATTTATATAAATTAAATAAAACTTATATTTTTACAAAATAAAAATAAAGAAACTTTATAGAACTTAAATATTTAACAAACTCTTAAAAATATATAAATTTTGTTTTTCTTTTTATATTTTCGAATATTTAAAACGTATTTTTATAAAAGCGAAGTTTTATAAAAGTAAACTAAAAATTAATAAAAATCTTTTTTTTATATAGCGTTGCGCTTCCGGCGTTTAAGCAAGAATGTCCCCGGCAGCGGCGCTAAAAATACTTGATGTATGCGAGGTGTACTAGGAAATAGTATTATTTTTACAACGTAATATTATTAAATATGATACAATTTTACACAAGATATTTATTTATTTATAGAATGGATATACCTAATCCTTGCTACAACACTTATAGGCAGTGTATCTAATCCTACAGTAGTGTAGTTTTTAGTAAGTCCGGTTCGTTCCACAGGGATCTCTTAAACAAGCTTAACGCTATAATTTTAAAAACTATATTTCTAAAAATACAAAAATATATATAAGCAATATTATTATTATTAAAGGGGGTTTTTACAGTATAATGACCGGTTTGTCGATTTTTAAAACTTTAGTCGCAGTTAAAACCTAATGTAAAATATTAAAAAATATAAATATAACTTAATTTAAAGCATAAAGTAAATAACGATAATGAAATTGCGATAAATAAAAGTGCGATAAAATACGATGACAATAAATAAAAGTGCGATAATTAAAAGTGCAATTAAATATGAAATAAAAGAATTATGTTTATTTAAACTTCCGTAATCATGATGTTTGACGTGTTGATTTTTAGTTTATTTCCATTGGTTAATTGTTCTTTGTCCTGGATTATTTAATATGTCCGTCTGGTTTTTGTCCATAACAGTCCATCAGTCATAAATATAAAGTGCGAGTGTCCTTGTCAAATTATCATTATATCTGAAGTCAAATATTCCAACTAATTAGGGACTTAAACTGTAACAAGGTTTTAATACTTTGTTTAATAATTACACCAGGATATCGACTGCGTGTAACCCAAGGTTTTAATACTTTGTTAACAATTATGGCAAGTGTCCTTGTACATAATTTCACCCCTGTTTTAATAATTCCATAGACTATTAATCCATTCCCGTGTCCGGTTAAATGTACGATTATTCGTACATATAAATATCCCGCCCATCGTATCCGATCGAGTGTATATGGTTATTTATAGGTACGTCCAATTGTAAATCTTTATATTAAATTAACAAACTATCATTTAGTTAAACAAATATAAAGCCCATTAATAGCCCATAGTCTAATTTCCACAAGTGTCATTCTTTTGTCCAAACCCCAATTATGGTACAAAGCCCAATTACTCAATCTTAATAATTTAGTCCAACATCATGATTACTTCGGTATTAAATAAGCATAATAATAACTTAGCTACGAGACATTTAATTTAAAAATAACATTAACCATAACTTACAGTGATTAAAAATAGCGTAGCGTTACACGGACAGAATTTCGACTTACACCCTTACAACATTTGCTAACATACCCATATTATTAGAATTTAAAATTAAAATTAAAATTATAATATAAAAATAAATATATTTACGTATAGATAGAGAGATGGATATGGATATTTTTTTCGTTCACCAAACTGCGAATTTATAGGACCTGGGCTGAAAAAGTGTGCCATGCGATCGCATAGCTTTCTGCCTTCCAGGCCATGCGATTGCATGGCCAGCTGGTGAAGTTCACATGCCTTTGTTTCTTTACTTGCCGACATTTATAAATAATAATATAATATATAAATAACTATAAGAATTATTTAAATATTATATTTTATTTATGTGCATAGTTAACTTATAATTTTTAGTCCGTTGCTTCGAGCGTTGAGAGTTGACTTTGGTCCCGGTTCCGGATTTTCGAACGTCCTTGCGTATAATTTAATATCATGTACTTTGCGTTTTGCGTCTTGTACTCTTGTAATTTTGAGACGTTTCTTATCAATAATTGGAACCTCTTTGATTGTATTTTGTACTTTTGAGCTTTTTGGTCGTTTGTGTCTTCAATTCGTCGAATCTGTCTTTTGTCTTCATTTTTTATTATTTAAACGAATATCACTTGTAAATAGAATAATTGCAACTAAAAGCTTGTCTTTCTTGAGGAATAATAATGCTATGAAATATATGTTCTTTTTTAGCATTATCAGTGTTCTAAGGTCAAGGCCGAACATCAGAAACCATCAGGTCTACTTCAACAACCCGAAATCCCGGAATGGAAATGGGAAAACATTACCATGGATTTTATTACTAAATTACCAAGGACTGCAAGTGGTTATGATACTATTTGGGTAATAGTCGATCGTCTCACCAAATCAGCACACTTTCTACCAATGAGAGAAGATGATAAAATGGAGAAGTTGGCACGATTATATTTGAAGGAAGTTGTCTCCAGACATGGAATACCAATCTCTATTATCTCTGATAGGGATGGCAGATTTGTTTCAAGGTTTTGGCAGACATTACAGCAAGCATTGGGAACTCGTCTAGACATGAATAATGCCTACCATCCACAAACTGATGGGCAGAGCGAAAGGACGATACAAACGCTTGAAGACATGCTACGAGCATGTGTTATTGATTTTGGAAATAGTTGGGATCGACATCTACCGTTAGCAAAATTTTTCTACAACAACAGTTACCATTCAAGTATTGAGATCGCACCGTTTGAAGCACTTTATGGTAGAAAGTGCAGGTCTCCGATTTGTTGGAGTGAAGTCGGAGATAGACAAATTACGGGTCCGGAGATAATCCAAGAAACTATAGAGAAAATTATCCAAATTCAACAACGGTTGAAAGCCGCTCAGAGTCAACAAAAGAGCTACGCGGACCTTAAAAGGAAAGATATAGAATCTGAAATTGGAGAGATGGTCATGCTTAAGGTATCACCTTGGAAAGGCGTTGTTCGATTTGGTAAACGAGGGAAATTAAATCCAAGGTACATTGGACCATTCAAGATTATTGATCGTGTCGAACCAGTAGCTTATCGACTTGAGTTACCTCAACAACTCGTGGCTGTACATAACACCTTCCATGTCTCGAATTTGAAGAAATGCTTTGCAAAAGAAGATCTCACTATTCTGTTAGACGAAATCCAAATCAACGAAAAACTTCAATTCATCGAAGAACCCGTCGAAATAATGGATCGTGATGTTAAAAGACTTAAGCAAAACAAGATACCAATTGTTAAGGTTCGATGGAATGCTCGTAGGATACCCGAGTTCACCTGGGAGTATGAAGATCAGATGAAGAAGAAATACCCGCACCTATTTCCAGAAGATTCGTCAACACCTTCAACAGCTTAAAAATTTCGGGACGAAATTTATTTAACGGGTAGGTACTGTAGTGACCCGAACTTTTCCATGTTTATATATTTATATATTAAATGAGATTGATATTTACATGATTAAATGTTTCCAACATGATAAGAAATCAAACTTGTTAAGACTTGATTATTTGAAATGAGTTTCATGTAGACAATTGACCACCCAAGTTGACCGGCGATTCACGAACGTTAAAACTTGTAAAAACGACATGACGATATATATA
Source organism: Rutidosis leptorrhynchoides (assembly GCF_046630445.1). NCBI lineage: Eukaryota > Viridiplantae > Streptophyta > Magnoliopsida > Asterales > Asteraceae > Rutidosis > Rutidosis leptorrhynchoides. The sequence goes on from NC_092339.1 coordinate 261,077,223, forward strand.
TGGATATACATATAGTTAACATGAGATTATGATAAGTAATTATCTCCATAAGGATATTAACAATGAGTTATATACATTAAAATGAGACTACTAAGTTAAGAAACTCGAAACGATATATATAACGATTATCGTTATTACAACGTCTTACTAAATACATATGTATCATATTAAGATATTGTTACACTATATTTAACATGATAAAATGATAATTTTATATATCATTAAGTATGTTAACAATGAACTACATATGTAAAACAAGACTACTAACTTAAGAATTTTGAAACGAGGCATATATGTAACGATTATCGTTGTAAAGACATTTTTGTAAGACCCAAATATTTATTGTAGATAATGTATTTATGGTGTACTATGCATGTATGAAGTGTACGAAGCATGTACGTGTTGCTTGCTCGAACGTTGGAGGAAACTGGACATTGTCTGAAGTGACAAGGAGTGTACGTATCTTTTCAACCCCAAATAAAGTTGGTGTTAATGTTTCAAAGCCTTACCATTGGAAAGAAAATCTTATTACGTTTCCAACGATATTTGATTCATCGAAAACGGAGCTACGGTCAAAAAGTTATGGCCAAAACAAGTTTCTGAAATCTGACCTGCAGAGTGGAGCGGCGCTCCACAATGTGGCGCGGCGCGCCGAATGGGTCAGAAGCAATTTTCAGCCTTTTTAAAGGCTTTAAATGAAGGGTACTTTGGTCTTTTCACTTGGGGTCGGTTTAGGGTCATCAAAACTGATCCTTTGATCAGTTTGGATCAAATTCTCACCAACCAAAAACACTCTCAACCATTTTTAGAGAGAGAGTAAGGGTTTAGAGAGAGAGGGCTTGATTTGGGGAAGAAGGAGTCGATTTCTCACCAAAGCTCGGGTTCTAAAGTTGTTCCTTTCGTTCTCGGCTACGCGGTGATAGTATTGGTAAGCTCAAACTCCGAATTTCATTTATTTAATTTGATATTCAAGTTAGGGTTTTGAGTTAATTTGTCGTAATACCCTTTTAGGTGATGAAATGGGTTTAGTGATGCTAGTAATCGGGTTTATTGTTATTGTTGGTGGATTTCGGTTTGGTGAACAAATTGGTTATGTTTAGAACTTGAAATTGGGTTTAATCACTAGGTTTAGTGATTGTGGAAGTATTGAAACCTATTTAGGGTTATTTGGTTGACTAACTTTGACTTTGGGTCAAATTAGGGTTTGGTGGTGATTATGACCCAATTGGCGATTTAACAAAGTTTATAAACTTAAAATGGATTAAGTTGAAGTATAGAACCGAGTTAAATGTGTTTTGGTGTCAAAACTTGTAAAGGATGAGATTTTGACCTTTATGGGTCAAAATTAGGGTTTAAGTGTCAAAATGGGTATGACACGTGTTTGGCACTTGTGTTCGGGTTTAATTGGCATATTAGGACCATTCTCACTTGTGTTAGTGATTATTGGTTAGTTTGGGTACGGTTTGTGCTTGGAAGTGCATTTGGGTCGAAATGGCACTAAGTGACGAATTGGGTTAATTTGTGAATCCAATCTAATTGTGTTGTGGTATTTGTGATAATGGATTAGGTATTTTCCATCGGCGAGTTGCGGTTTACTTGGAAGCTTTCTTCAAGACTTCAAGGTGAGTGTTAATATCCTATATGCATATGTATGTGTAGGATGGGTGCGGGTCGGGTGAAGTGATTCTCGGCTATAGAGCTCACTTCACATATAGGTGGATTTGATGGACTTGTGCATAGGTCCAATTGGCACGGTTGTGCGTTTTGGTTGACTACCTTTGGCAAAGTACACATTTTGGGTGTACGTTATCACACGTGGTTGTGAGTGGAATAATTATGCGTATGTGTATATAATGTATTTATTTGTGTCGTATGAATGTGGCATTGTCGCGTTGCTTAAGACACCACATTGTAAAGAAGTGGATGTCGCGTTGTTTAAGACACCACATGGTAAAGAAGTGGATGTCGCGTTGTTTAAGACACCACAATGTAATGGAGGGGATGTCGCGTTGTTTAAGACACCATCCATCGTATTGAATGGCATGTGGAATCGTCGCGTTGTTTAAGACGCCACATTGTAAAGGGTGAGTGAGTCGCGTTGTTTAAGACATCACCCGGGGGATTAGTGACTACGCGTTGATTAAGTAGCACTAACGGATGTTATGAACTCCAACGGTCTTGTATGTACCGTTTCCCTTGTTCGAATTGGTTAACCATGGTTGTATGAGTTATGTATTGGCATATTTAATTATGAACTATATGCTTCTGGTATTGCTAGCTATTGTGGACTTGCGGTTATTGGTATATGCACGATATGTTGCATGATTGTCGAATTGCTAATTCGTGATTAATGTTGTGTTGTCGTGATGTAGTTAACCCTCCGGGGGTAGTTATTGGCGTTGTTCACATTGACGTTGGTGAACCTACCTTATTGATGGTATTATTAGCTTGTTGCTTAGTGATCGTATGGTATACTTAGATTAGCTTGCCTTTAGGCTTGGACGCTCCGGTATGCGGTATTTGTTTATTTATGTGGCGTGTCCATTTTATGCATATATATGTATGTAGTATATTATCATTCACTAAGCGTTAGCTTACCCTCTCGTTGTTGACTCTTTTTATAGATTGCATGCGGATTGGTGGCTCGGGTAAGCGCGAGGACTAGAAGACTTGCATAGTTTGCTTTAGAGACTTGCTTTTGGATTGTTTAGGATTGGGTAGCGTATCCCCAATCGCCATGCTCGGCTTCGTTTTGTATTAAAAGTCTTATGGTCAAATATTGCATTTTGGTACTCAAGGGGTAATTTGGGTCGATGTGGGACCCGCTTCGTAAATTTGATTTTATTAATTAAACGTGCTAGTTTTTCATATATGAAGTCATGGTTAAAAGCGTTTTAGCTAAATGTGTCGGGAACACCTCAAACATTTTTACAATTAAGTAACCCGGGGACAGCCCCCTTTTGCGCGCCGCGCAAGGGGGAGTGCGCGCCGCGCAGGTAGCCCCAACAGCAAATTTTTTTTTAGTCACGAATTTAACGGGGTTTTGTCGCGGTATGGTTTGGGTCGTTACAAGTGGTATCAGAGCATGGTCTAAGGGATTTAGGTGACTTGAGATAGGTGCCTAGACTTAGACTTTGTGTGTGCTTACTTTGTTGCGGGACTTGTAGGATTACGGGTCAGGAATAGGTTTAGTTAGTGCCTTGTTATAGGTTGACTAACGTTTGTATTAGTAATGCGGATATTATTAATATGTTATTTGTGTTGTGAAAATAATTCTCGCGTATGTTTGTATCGCGTAGAATCTTGATGTGTTTGTTTATGTGATCGAGCGAGACGGTCGTTGTACTAACAAGTCGATGCGGCGTGCGTGCGTAATAAGAACTTGCAAACCTTATTACGGGTGCAAATCGCGTCTAACGAGTGATGTACGACGAGTGTTTAGCAAGATGGGACGGAGTTGTGCGTGCGATTTTGTACGTTCGTGATCTAATCGTTTTGCATTTTGAGATTGACGACGCGAAACGAGATCGAGGCGAATAACGTGGAGTTTAACGCTAGAGTTGCGGCCGCCGTTGCGGAGCAAATGAGAGCGTTTCGAGAAGAAATGGATAGGAAGTATTCCAAACTTCAAAGTACTGGCGAAATGAAGCGTATCTTAAGAGCTTCATGAGGACTAAACCACCGATGTACGACGGGAAACCGGATCCATTGGTAAGCACAACTTGGATTTCGGATGTCGAAGGGCGTTTTCGCACGATTGATTGCCCTCCCGAGAAGAAGACGAGGCTCGCAACTAGTTTGTTGCGGGGTAGGGCAAGGGATTGGTTGGATGGTAAGATTGATCTTGTTGGTGGTGAAACGTTTATGGTCTTATCGTGGGACGAGTTTAAGGAGGAATTCTTCGAGGAGTTCCGGACTTCGGCCGATTTGTGGGAATTGCGTAATGAGTTGCGAAACTTGCGACAAGGATCTATGGATTTGAGTACTCTCAAGACGACCTTTATGGCGAAGGCTCGTTTTTGTCCGGAGTATTTGGGAAGTGATCGTTTATTAATGGGGGATTTCTATCGGACTTTGAATGACGACTTGAAAAGAAAAATTAGACGTGGTCAAGCGAAATCGTTTTCGGAATTATTCGACTTGGCTAGGGGTTTCGAGTCGCATACACGATCGAAGAAGGGTGAGCCTTCAAGGGATAGAAGGGTTGTTTCTTATGGTGCTCCGAGTAAGAGGACTAAGGGTCCGAGTGTGAGCACGGGTGGTACGCGGACGAGTATATCGAATTCTAGCGCGTCTAGATGTTACAATGGTGGCATGAGGGGTCACAAGTCTTGGGAATGTTCGATGCTGTTTGAGTTTGAGTTGTTAATGCCTTGTGTTGTGCATATTGTTGTTATGGGTGACGTTCCTAATGGAAGTACCCTTTGGTGACGTTTGATTGTCGGGTGAAGGGCGTAAGACTTGGTGCAACCAAGCATTCCTTATTGTTTGGGAAATGTTTCTACCAAGCCACGGAAATGGTTTTGGTGTCCGATTGTTAAGCGCGTGTTCGCTTTTATGTTGAAGTGATGAACCATGAGGTTCGCCGGGTGATTGGAACCCTTGAGATCGAGTGTTTGAAATCTCGATGTATGTTGGTAATGGAGTCATTATGACGCGACATTAGGTGCCTCTTTTATACCTGCTAGCGTGGTGTTCGACTCCGACTAGGTTATGGTTGTGGTTGCATTGTACTTAGGGTACCGGAGTAAAACCCTTAGATACATGAGTGACTAGGTGGAATTTGACAAACTAATGAAATTGGATGATTGCGAGGGTATAGTTTGGGTATTTGTGGTACACTTTTCGTTCGAAGTGTTTAAGGATTGGTCAAGTCCTTCGTGTGCTCAAGGTTTGGAGCAAGGTATGGTAACGGGTCGTGTGAACCCAATTGTTTGTAAAGTCTACCTTTGGTAGCATTGTACGGTTGTACGAGTTATGGATATGGAACGTAGTTCCAAGTGGGGGAGTTACACTCCCGCACGAGGAAGTTTTAGGGTGAGATTTCGGATAGTGCTTATGGTAGATCCGAAACTTGTGTTGAGACCTAGTTTTGGTCAATTGGTGGTAGAGTACAATTTTTGGCTCATTGGTACTTATGATATTGGATTTGTAAATTACCACCGAGGTGGTAAGTTTGGTGAATCTCGTCGAGAGATAATGGACGTGTTTTGGCGAGCAAGGTGAAATCCCTCGGTTAAGGGATGTGCGTATCGGATTCTCTTCTAGAGAAATATCGTTTTGTGCCTATGTTTGATATAGGTGGTTCTTGCTCGATAGTGTAGACGGTTAGCGGTATCCGTTAGGGTTCACTATAGTGTAGCGGAGCGCGATGTTGCACTACTCGTTGTGTGAGGTATTGTTATAGTGGTGAAGCATGACTTTCGGGGTCCGCTGACTTCATCATGAGGTATTGTTATATCGGTGAAGCATGACTTTCGGGTCCGCTGACTTCATCCGGTGTTGAGTGATCTATCAGTTGTTTTATACTCCTATGGTGGGATCGTGAGGACCGTATTGTGTGATTACTGATGCGATAGCCGTATTTCGCTCACATGTCGTTACGGGCGTGACAATGGTCGATTTTGTACGCCTAGGGTTTTAAGTTGTTATAGTCGATTGGACGCTAGCGGTTCTAGTCGTTCGCTTATGATGTTACGGTAGTTGCGTATTGGTTATATTATGCGCTACAAGGGATGTTAGTGATTAATGTTATCCGTAAGGATTTGTTTGGTTCGGTCTTCATCGTTTCGGATTGTTGACTTTTAGTTGAAACTTGGTTGCTTTTAGCGTTGTCCTTGGTAAAGGTACGCTAAGGAATTGATATCTCGGTACGAGATGGGTCGAGTTTTTCCCGATATGGGAAATTGAGCAGGTTTCAGTGCTCGGATTGTAGTTTTGATAAATCACGGTTGACGACTTTAGTTGTTGAAAGTGATCCATTGGGAAGAATGGTCTAGGAAAGTTCGTACTGGGACTTGAGTGAGGATCGTTAAGCAGGTCCGGATTGTTTAAGTGGAGAAGATCACGAGGACGTGATCGAGTTTAAGTGGGGGAGAGTTGTAAGACCCAAATATTTATTGTAGATAATGTATTTATGGTGTACTATGCATGTATGAAGTGTACGAAGCATGTACGTGTTGCTTGCTCGAACGTTGGAGGAAACTGGACATTGTCTGAAGTGACAAGGAGTGTACGTATCTTTTCAACCCCAAATAAAGTTGGTGTTAATGTTTCAAAGCCTTACCATTGGAAAGAAAATCTTATTACGTTTCCAACGATATTTGATTCATCGAAAACGGAGCTACGGTCAAAAAGTTATGGCCAAAACAAGTTTCTGAAATCTGACCTGCAGAGTGGAGCGGCGCTCCACAATGTGGCGCGGCGCGCCGAATGGGTCAGAAGCAATTTTCAGCCTTTTTAAAGGCTTTAAATGAAGGGTACTTTGGTCTTTTCACTTGGGGTCGGTTTAGGGTCATCAAAACTGATCCTTTGATCAGTTTGGATCAAATTCTCACCAACCAAAAACACTCTCAACCATTTTTAGAGAGAGAGTAAGGGTTTAGAGAGAGAGGGCTTGATTTGGGGAAGAAGGAGTCGATTTCTCACCAAAGCTCGGGTTCTAAAGTTGTTCCTTTCGTTCTCGGCTACGCGGTGATAGTATTGGTAAGCTCAAACTCCGAATTTCATTTATTTAATTTGATATTCAAGTTAGGGTTTTGAGTTAATTTGTCGTAATACCCTTTTAGGTGATGAAATGGGTTTAGTGATGCTAGTAATCGGGTTTATTGTTATTGTTGGTGGATTTCGGTTTGGTGAACAAATTGGTTATGTTTAGAACTTGAAATTGGGTTTAATCACTAGGTTTAGTGATTGTGGAAGTATTGAAACCTATTTAGGGTTATTTGGTTGACTAACTTTGACTTTGGGTCAAATTAGGGTTTGGTGGTGATTATGACCCAATTGGCGATTTAACAAAGTTTATAAACTTAAAATGGATTAAGTTGAAGTATAGAACCGAGTTAAATGTGTTTTGGTGTCAAAACTTGTAAAGGATGAGATTTTGACCTTTATGGGTCAAAATTAGGGTTTAAGTGTCAAAATGGGTATGACACGTGTTTGGCACTTGTGTTCGGGTTTAATTGGCATATTAGGACCATTCTCACTTGTGTTAGTGATTATTGGTTAGTTTGGGTACGGTTTGTGCTTGGAAGTGCATTTGGGTCGAAATGGCACTAAGTGACGAATTGGGTTAATTTGTGAATCCAATCTAATTGTGTTGTGGTATTTGTGATAATGGATTAGGTATTTTCCATCGGCGAGTTGCGGTTTACTTGGAAGCTTTCTTCAAGACTTCAAGGTGAGTGTTAATATCCTATATGCATATGTATGTGTAGGATGGGTGCGGGTCGGGTGAAGTGATTCTCGGCTATAGAGCTCACTTCACATATAGGTGGATTTGATGGACTTGTGCATAGGTCCAATTGGCACGGTTGTGCGTTTTGGTTGACTACCTTTGGCAAAGTACACATTTTGGGTGTACGTTATCACACGTGGTTGTGAGTGGAATAATTATGCGTATGTGTATATAATGTATTTATTTGTGTCGTATGAATGTGGCATTGTCGCGTTGCTTAAGACACCACATTGTAAAGAAGTGGATGTCGCGTTGTTTAAGACACCACATGGTAAAGAAGTGGATGTCGCGTTGTTTAAGACACCACAATGTAATGGAGGGGATGTCGCGTTGTTTAAGACACCATCCATCGTATTGAATGGCATGTGGAATCGTCGCGTTGTTTAAGACGCCACATTGTAAAGGGTGAGTGAGTCGCGTTGTTTAAGACATCACCCGGGGGATTAGTGACTACGCGTTGATTAAGTAGCACTAACGGATGTTATGAACTCCAACGGTCTTGTATGTACCGTTTCCCTTGTTCGAATTGGTTAACCATGGTTGTATGAGTTATGTATTGGCATATTTAATTATGAACTATATGCTTCTGGTATTGCTAGCTATTGTGGACTTGCGGTTATTGGTATATGCACGATATGTTGCATGATTGTCGAATTGCTAATTCGTGATTAATGTTGTGTTGTCGTGATGTAGTTAACCCTCCGGGGGTAGTTATTGGCGTTGTTCACATTGACGTTGGTGAACCTACCTTATTGATGGTATTATTAGCTTGTTGCTTAGTGATCGTATGGTATACTTAGATTAGCTTGCCTTTAGGCTTGGACGCTCCGGTATGCGGTATTTGTTTATTTATGTGGCGTGTCCATTTTATGCATATATATGTATGTAGTATATTATCATTCACTAAGCGTTAGCTTACCCTCTCGTTGTTGACTCTTTTTATAGATTGCATGCGGATTGGTGGCTCGGGTAAGCGCGAGGACTAGAAGACTTGCATAGTTTGCTTTAGAGACTTGCTTTTGGATTGTTTAGGATTGGGTAGCGTATCCCCAATCGCCATGCTCGGCTTCGTTTTGTATTAAAAGTCTTATGGTCAAATATTGCATTTTGGTACTCAAGGGGTAATTTGGGTCGATGTGGGACCCGCTTCGTAAATTTGATTTTATTAATTAAACGTGCTAGTTTTTCATATATGAAGTCATGGTTAAAAGCGTTTTAGCTAAATGTGTCGGGAACACCTCAAACATTTTTACAATTAAGTAACCCGGGGACAGCCCCCTTTTGCGCGCCGCGCAAGGGGGAGTGCGCGCCGCGCAGGTAGCCCCAACAGCAAATTTTTTTTTAGTCACGAATTTAACGGGGTTTTGTCGCGGTATGGTTTGGGTCGTTACAATTTTAATATATATATATATATATATATATATATATATATATATATATATATATATATATATATATATATATATATATATATCATATTAAGATATATTCATATATCATAATATCATGATAATGTAATAATTTAACATCTCATTAGATATAATAAACAATGGGTTAACAACATTAAATGAGATCGTTAACTTAAAGGTTTCAAAACAACACTTACATGTAACGACTAACGATGACTAAACGACTAAGTTAAAATGTATATACATGTAGTGTATTTAGATGTATTAGTACACTTTTGAAAGACTTCAAGACACATATCAAAGTACTTCTACTTAACAACAATGCTTACAATTGCATTCTCATTCATTTTCATCAACAATTCTACTCGTATGCAACCGTATTTGTACTCGTACAATACCCAACTCCTAGACGTATATACTATTGGTATATGCACATAATAATTCAGCTCTTAGCAGCCCTAGATAGTCAACAAACATGTGGAACCAACAATTAGACAACTAGCATGACTTATGAGCAAGGAAACAAAAACAAGAACTCCTTTTAACCCCACTCACCACCCACTCCATTTCACTTTCAATTTTCTTCCCAATTCTCTCTCAAAACACACACACTCTTCTATGAACGTCTAAGTTATTATTTTTCCCACAAAAATCATCAAATACAAGCTTTGGTTATTACCTATAATCGTCATAAAAAAATTACTCAAGAACACATCAAGAACACTCTCAAGTTTACAAGTTTACTTCAAAGTTTCCTAATCCATTCCAAGCAATCATCTAAGATCAAGAAACCTTTGTTATTTACAGTAGCTTATCTTTCTAAATTAATGTAATATTCATATTCAAGCTTTGATTCAATTTCTATACATATAACTATCTTAATTCGAGTAATAATCTTACTTGAACTTGTTTTTGTGTCATGATTCTATTTCAAGAACTTCCAAGCCATCAAAGATCCTTTGAAGCTCAAGTTATTTTTTCATCATTTCCAGTAAGTTTACCTACTAAACTTGAGGATGTAATAATGTTCATAACATCATTCGATTCATATATGTATAACTATCTTATTAGAACATTTGAACATGTAATCACTAGAACATAGTTTAGTTAATTCTAAACTTGTTTGCAAACAAAGTTAATCCTTCTAACTTGACTTTTAAAATCAACTAAACACATGTTCTATATCTATATTATATGCTAACTTAATGATTTAAAACCTGAAAACACGAAAAACACCGTAAAACCGGACATACGCCGTCGTAGTAACACCGCGGGCTGTTTTGGGTTTGATAATTAAAAAAACCATGATAAACTTTGATTTAAAAGTTGTTCTTCCGGAAAAATAATTTTTCTTATGAACATGAAACTGTATCCAAAAATCATGGTTAAACTCAAAATGGAAGTATGTTTTTCAAAATGGTCATCAAGATGTCGTTCTTTCAACGAAAATGACTACCTCTTTCAAGAGTGACTTGTAACCTGTATTTTCGACTATAAACTTATACTTTTTTTGTTTAATTTCATAAATTTCATTTCATTATGAAACCATAGCAATTTGAATCACTCAAAACGGATTTAAAACGAAGAAGTTATGGGTAAAACAAAATTGGATATTTTTACTAGTTTTAGCTACGTGAAAATTGGTAACAAATCTATATTAATCATATCCTAGCTAACTTAAATTGTATCATACATGTATTCTAATATATTATGTAATCTTGGGATACCATAGACACGTATGCAAATGTTTTGAAATATCATATCGACCCATGTATATATATTATTTGGAACAACCATAGACACTCTATATGCAGTAATGATTGAGTTAGCTATACAGGGTTGAGGTTGATTCTAAAAATATATATACTTTGAGTTGTGATATAGCCTGAGACGTGTATACACTGGGTCGTGGATTGATTCAAGATAATATATATCAATTTATTTTTCTGTACATCTAACTGTGAACAACTAGTTGTAGGTTACTAACGAGGACAGCTGACTTAATAAACTTATAACATTAAAACGTATTAAAAATGTTGTAAATATATTTTGAACATACTTTGATATATATGTACATATTTGTTATAGGTTCATGAATCGACCAGTGGCCAAGTCTTACTTCCCGATGAAGTAAAAATATGTGAAAGTGAGTTATAGTTCCACTTTTAAAATCTATTATTTTTGGGATGAGAATACATGCAGTTTTATAAATGTTTTGCAAAATAGACACAAGTGATCAAAATTACATTCTATGTTGAATTATTGAACCGAATATGCCCCTTTTTAGCTTGGTAGCCTAAGAATTGGTGTTTATTATAATTGCCGCAAATTGACGCGAATCCTAAAGATAGATCTATTTAGCCCAACAAGCCTCATCCGAGTTACGGATGCTTTAGTACTTCGATTTATCATGACCGATGAGAGTCCCAGAATGATGGGGATATTCTATATGCATCCTGTTAAGGTCGGTTACCAGGTGTTCATCATATGAATGATTTTTATGCAGATTGCATGTTGTTTATGAGAAATGGAAATATGAAATCTTGTGGTCTATTATTACGATTTGATAAATATATAGGTTAAACCTATAACTCACCAACATTTTTGTTGACGTTTAAAGCATGTTTATTCTCAGGTGATTATTAAGAGCTTCCGGTGTTGCATGCTAATTTATGAACAAGAGTTGGAGTCAGCATGCTTGTATAATATTGTTTAAAAACTGCATTTGAAGACTTAAATTGATGTGTAATATTATTGTAAACCATTATGTAATAATCGTGTGAAAACGCTATATTTTAGATTATCATTATTTGATAATCGTCGTATTATTTTTAAACCTTTATCGATAAAATAAAGGTTATGGTTTGTTTTAAAATCGAATGCAGTCTTTGAAAAACGTCTCATATAGAGGTCAAAACCTCGCAACGAAATCAATTAATATGGAACGTTTATAAATCGATATGAATGGGACATTTCAGGGCTGGTGGTGCCGTACTAATGTCAACCTCAACACTCTCAATGATCATACGTCTTGGACCTAACTGTCCTGTGGATGGCCTAAACTGATCTGTGCTGCTCTCCGATAGGTAAACTCGGGGAGTCCTCCTCCTGCGAACTGGAATGCAATAAGAAGCTCCTGAGCTTGGCATTCTGCCTGAATACATTCAACAAACTTGTAAGTACTAAGCGCAAGTACGACGCTTAGGGTTAGTGCACAGAGATAATATATTTGTAGACTGAAAATAATTTGAAAATAAAAATTAATAAAATAAAAGGATAAGCAAGGGGTGCCTCCCAAGAGCGCTTTGTTTATCAAGCCGTTAGAGCTCGACTTTTCCTGCCAGATCTTCAGAATGGATCGAAGGAGAAGAGGTGCTCATCCTTGTCGTGTTCTTCTAGATAAGCTTTCAACCGGTGACCATTTACTTTGAAGTTGCCAGTAGGTCCTTCTAATTCCACGCCTCCGTGTGGAAAAGCATGTATAACTTTGTATGGCCCACTCCATCTTTATCTGAATTTTCCAGCGAACTTCTTGAATCGGGAATTAAAGAGTAGAACTTTATCTCTAGGAGCGAACTTTGTAGGTATCATTTTTGCATCGTGTGTCAGCTTTATTCGTTCCTTGTAGATATATGACATCTCGTAAGCTTGGTCTCTTAATTCGGCTAGTTCATTCATCTGCAACTTTCGATGCCCAGTGTAACGACCCGGAAATTTCCGACCAAATTTAAACCTTAAACTTTATATGTTTCCGACACGATAAGCAAAATCTGTAATGTTGAGTCTAGAAAGTTTGAAACCTATATTTATGTAATCAATTGCCCTTTGACTATGCTCGACGATTCACGAACCTTTATTTGTAAATGAATATATATGTATGTATATAAGAATATATATAATAACTAAGAATAATAAAATATAATTTAAATTTGAAAATTTAATACCTAAAATAAGATATAAAATAATTAGGTTATAATTAAAATAAATTTATTTATAGATAGATGATTTTTTTTTTGTATATAATAATAACTATATGTATATCGAAATTTATGTATATACTAATATTAAAACGAATTATTATCTTAAATACATAATCTATAGATAAAATTTTGATATATATAAATGGTTAAAGTATTGTTATTACTTATGATATTATTATCATTAGTAACATTAATAATATCATTAATATTATTATTAACACCAATCTTATAGTTATTATAATTAATATAATCATTTTATTTAAGATTATGATCATTTTATTACTTTTATCATTTTTGGTATTATTTTGTGATTAGTATTATTAACATTTTTATTGTTCATATTATTATTAGTAGTATTATTAATGACTACTATTGATATTTTATAGTATTATTATTATTATTATTATTATTTTTTTTTTACATAATTAATATTAACATTATTAGAATAATTAATATTATTATCATTATTAGTAATTCTATTATTATTTAGTATTATTATCATAATTATTAAGATATTTAATAATTTTTATATAAAAAAAAAAAGCATAAGATATATATGCATAAACACGTGTATATAAACCAGATCCATCACAATCAGTGGTTAAACTTATTAATCTGTTTTTTTCCTCCTATTTTCTATTAACCCGTGACTACATGTCGAATTTACAACTAATCTACATAACATTTGATCAGTTCTTTATATTGATAAAATCCTGCGAGTTCCCACAGACATATTCAATTATAATACCTCAGTTTTTATTTGATGAAATACATAGAAGCTTAAGACAGAACCCAAACTCCTCTTGCTCGTAGTACTTTTTACCCATAAGTCGAGTGCAAAACAATTAGAAAATTCTAAAAGTGCAGTTAGATTATGTTTTCATTGGTCAATCTTTCTGCAAATTGCTAAATCGTAAATTGTAAAACCAAATATGAATTTTGAGGTCAAAGATATTTTCCAAAAAGTCAACAGAACCATTCTTGAGGGAAATTCGAACCAGTTTTAATGATTTAAGCTCAATTAACGATTTTTATAGTGTCTAGGAGTGATTTGGAATATAAGTTGTGAAGAAATTGTAATCTAAAAATACTTAGAAATCAAGGTTTATTTTTTTTTTTTTAAAAATCAGCGACGGCAGCAGCATAAGCTTCATATATATATATATATATATTTTTTTTTTTTTTTTTCGTTTTCTAATCATTCCAGAGTAATACTTCTAATCCTCTATTAGTTTACAAGTGTTAAATGAAACCAAAAATTTTGTTATTTCGGTTTAGTACTTCCCTGGTCGAGTGTTGAAGAAGATAAATAGGGAAACAGAAGTTATACGCGTTATATTTATAAAAAATTAGAATATAACAGATAAACAGGCATGGTCCGATGGTTGAGGGTGTTGTGCTATGGGCAATAGGTCACGGGTTCGAGTCCCTGATAGAGCAGTCTTCCTTTTTAAACAGCCTTTCTTCCTTGAAGGTAGCTCTATTATTATTATTATTATTATTATCATTATTATTATTATTATTAATATCATTTTTTTTTTTACCACAAATATTATTGTTCGATTACGATTATATGATTTAATAGATATACCATTAATTTAGGTTCATGAATCGAAGGCCAACCTTATACGTGTTCAATGATGTTATATGTATTTTTACTACAAAATACATTAGGTGAGTATATAGTCCCACTTTTAAACTCTAAATATTTCGGGATGAGAATACATGTATTTTATGTTTTACATTATGGACACAAGTAACTGAAAAATATATTCTACGTTGAGTTGTACCACTGGCATACTTCCCTGTAGCTTGGTAACTAATATTTACAGCGGTATTGTAAACGCGAATCCTGTTGATAGATCTATCGGGCCTGACAACCCCAACCGGACTGGACGACCAGTATTCAACGGTTGCACAGTACTTCGTTTTGTGACTACACTTGGTACGGTGTAGTAAGATTTCATAATAAAGGGAATATGCGACGTGATTAAATGTTAAGTATGGTTACCAAGTGCTCAACCACTTAGAATATTTTTATTAAAATGTTTACATATGAAATCTTGTGGTCCATAGTTATAACGCTGCTAGCATTACACCTATATATCTCACCAACTTTATGTTGACGTTTTAAAACATGTTATTCTCAGGTACGAATTAAGTCTTCCGCTGTGCATTTGCTCAATATTAAGGACATTACTTGGAGTCGACCATCGCAATGGGACCAAATGTTGAAGATATCGTCCGGATGGATTAGGACGGGTCTCTACAGGTGGTATCAGAGCGTTGGTCTTAGCGAACCAGGCCTTGCATTAGTGTGTCTAACTGGTAGTTGTTAGGATGCATTAGTGAGTCTGGACTTTGACCGTGTCTACATGCCAAAAGTTTTGCTTATCATATCT
This sequence comes from Rutidosis leptorrhynchoides, assembly GCF_046630445.1. Taxonomy (NCBI): domain Eukaryota; kingdom Viridiplantae; phylum Streptophyta; class Magnoliopsida; order Asterales; family Asteraceae; genus Rutidosis; species Rutidosis leptorrhynchoides. The sequence continues at coordinate 261,092,470 of NC_092339.1, forward strand.
AGTCGAAAATCACCTGCTTATCTTCCTTAGGAATTGCCTGCTTATCATTCATAAATCTAGACACGTCTTACTGCATTTAGTGCATCGATAGTGTATAGACAAAATTCATATCTTAGCATATCTGTTACTTTGGACTTTAGTTGACGAATTTCAAAGATTCTCCGTAATTCACGGGATTTTGAGTATTATAAATACATATGTAAATTATGTATTGAAAAATACCAAACCCAACTCCTATAATCTATTCCAAACCAAAAATTCATTTCCCCGACTATACAAGATGAACTCCGCATCCAATTCGAATTCCTCCGACTCCGACAGCTACGCTGATATGGATTTCCATTCGGGCTCCGAAGGCAGCGTCACTGGAATGGATCAACCAATTTCTCATCATCTATTCTGGATGAATTGGGGATGGGTTCGTAGTATACTAAATTATTGGAGACAAGAAGAAGGTGATCCCTTTCACCCACCGAATTGCCCCATTGGCGACGAACCTGAAGCACTTACCGGCGAACCTGTTCGAGAAACCATTTTCTCTCTCATTTCTCGAGTATCTCGTCACGATTATATCCTATCCCATATTTCGGATCTTGTTCATTCGCTCACTCCAACCGCCAATCATCCTGGTGTACTAGCAGAAATTAACGAACTTCGCGCTCGTGTGACGGCTTTGGAGAACACGGTGCGAAGGTTACAAACACCAGCAGCAGCACCAGCAGCATAACCAGTACCGTTAACAACATCAACCTCGCAATCTTAAGTACCAGTAGCATCATCGACGTCAACAGCATCATCAGCATCAACACCAACCGTATCATTACCACCACCAACAATCACATCCGCACCACGTACCTCAACATCATCATCTGAACTTCGAATATGATCTTTATTCTACATATCATTCTACACCGATTACCTCTTCTTTACGTATCGTTCTTCGTTCGACATGACGATTATGTAATCTCTAATGTTTTGGAGATTATGTAACCTAGTAATAACGATAAATCAAATGAGTTGAATATTTTATTGACTCATTAAATTCATAGTTACATCCGAAGAAAATACATATGCAAATATATTTTCATAAAGATTGTAATTAAAAATTTCTTTCGTACAAACTGTTAATGATGAAAATATTTTAACGGGTGGGTAGTACCCAAGGAATATTTAGAATTCACATTAACAAGTTACACTGTACATTCTTCGAATCTGATTCAACGATCATTTATTATCCTACTTACAATTACCGATATACGTATCCGTTCACCCCAAATTAACCATTTCCATTTAAATTTCATATTTGGATTTTTACCTATCCGAATCCAACAAGTGGCATAATGAAGAAAACATTGGACAAAATAAAATTTGTTAGAAACAAACGAATTAACTAATTGAAATTTTGTTAAGAATCTACGCTAACTGTTCCAGCTAACTGTTCCTAGCTAACTGATTACATTTTATTTATCGCAATTTAATTATCGCAATTTTATTTATCGTCATTTAATTTCTGTTATTTACTTTACGCATTTAATTTATCGTCATTTAATTTCTGTTATTTATTTTACGCACTTTAAATAAACGGGACACGTATACAAGGTTTCGACTTATCATATCGACCCATCTATATATATATTTCGGAACAACCGTAGACACTCTATATGTGAAGGTGGGAGTTGGCTATACAGGGTCGGAGTTGATTCCAAAATATATGTATACTTTGAGTTGTGATCGACACCGAGACCGGTACACGGGTCACGATACGTATTATTTAATTCGAATATTATATATTAAATTATATATGAATCATTGAACCATCGGACTATTGGACTGCTAACTTTGGACAATTAAAATGAATTAAATTAAAATGTTGATTATAACATATGAAACTAAACAATTCTTCAAATTTGCCACTAGATTTCATCTTAAACCTCATTCGTATCTTGACGATTACAATCCGCGTTCAAACCTATCATGATTCTTAAAAACACCCGACTGAGAAGTTGAACCAGCCGCACCTCGTCTACGGAAGAAAGATTTATGCATACAGTTATGCACCTGAAAAATTTTCGAAACCGAAGTTATAGTTAAAACGTATCCGCGTCGAATTCCCTATCATTCATTAGCAAAAACAACCTTGCAATTCCTTTTCAAAGTAACTAAATTTTTGTTACAGCTTCAGCAAGATAGCTTCAACTTTTCAGTGAGACTACTTCTATTATAATCTCGATATTTACATCTTGTCCTTGCGCCGTCGTTATCGAAAAACCTTTTATATTCCACCATATTATCATAAGCGTTTAATCATCTAAAAACACAATTCGCCCGAAAATATCTCGGATTGATAATTGACGATTCAGATATGGCTGCATTGAATGCAGAGGAAACAGTAAAATTGTAGATGGCCTAAATGGCCAAAAGTTTGATGATAAAGAAGGGAGTGTTAGGAACGCTCGATAGAAAAATTGGTACTGAAAAATGGATTAAGCTAACCGTGAAGAAAACAAAGAACAAATACAAGGACTGAACCTGCCTTCAAAGAATTCAAATGATTTAGTTCCTGCTGAAACCGTTAGTAAGAACCCTACTCCTTATTCTAAACCTTTCCAGATGATATTCTTTATCATCATCTCATCTTAGATATTATAAGATATCTTCATATCTTCCGTTAAACATATTCTTCATGTTTCTGGAAATATTTTCACAACTATTCTTATCTGGGATCATTTATCCCTTCGTAATATCTGCGTTACAAAGAAACTGTGTTAGTTTCTAAATTCTGAAACCTTCGAGTTTAAAATAGGAATGTTCTGAAGCAGTGTTGGGAATTGATGCATGAATTATTATAATATAATGAAACTTGATCAACTTCATTATATTACAGTAAATCATGTTAAGTTTCTAATGGAATGTGATGATTCACAGTACCATCATTATGTGCCATGTTACACGGCTCTTACAATCTATCCAATCTCTAAACATAGCAAGAAAATATTCTCTTGATGATTCGGTCTTTTCCAGGATATTCTGGTAATTTGACAAATCAAAAATCGTGCCATTACCAATTCTCTCTTAGGACATTAACTATATTCATTTCGAATTTCATACCTACGAATTCCGGACCATTACAAAAGATGCTTAGTTGAAAAGGAGGAAAAGAAAAAGAATGAAGCTCCGAAATAGAAATTGGGGTATAAATCGCAGTAAATGGAAGAGAGTATTAACTGTGGATGATAATGATTATAGAAAACAAAAGCAAGGACATCGAAGTATAAGGAAAGATATAAAATCCAACAACCACCCAGAAACTACAAACCGTGTATATCAATACATATCGCAACGTAAAGACACGGGAGAATTAGAAACAATATAATTCCAAGGAAATCATAAAAGTGAATAGATTCTTTTGGCGACAGATGAAAGAGAAAAATGAAAGATATGAAAGTTAGAAGTATAATAAGAATCAGGATTGGATGGAGCATATTAAGGAATGAGTAGAGGGATAAAGAATAGAAGATGTGGAGAATAAGAAAAAACGAAGAGGTGGATTTATAGTGAAATATCCGACAAAGAAATCAAAACAGATTGCCACATTAAATCAAAGAAGATCCTGATCGCCGAAGAACCAAATCTTATTACATAAGATTTTCTTTAAATCCCTTAAATTCTGGAAATCAATCCTAATCTCGACATCGGTTAAAACAATTCCATATTCACTCATTTCATTCTTTTGTGATAGCTTCACTCGTGCGCTTCACATGATCGAATCGTTTTATCTATATCTTCCAATAATGATAAAACTCTATTAATACCTCATAATCGTCATAAAAACATTCCTATTGTTATTTATGACGACCTCTATCAAATTTCGGGGACGAAATTTATTTAACAGGTGGGTACTGTAACGACCCGGAAATTTCCGACCAAATTTAAACCTTAAACTTTATATGTTTCCGACACGATAAGCAAAATCTGTAATGTTGAGTCTAGAAAGTTTGAAACCTATATTTATGTAATCAATTGCCCTTTGACTATGCTCGACGATTCACGAACCTTTATTTGTAAATGAATATATATGTATGTATATAAGAATATATATAATAACTAAGAATAATAAAATATAATTTAAATTTGAAAATTTAATACCTAAAATAAGATATAAAATAATTAGGTTATAATTAAAATAAATTTATTTATAGATAGATGATTTTTTTTTGTATATAATAATAACTATATGTATATCGAAATTTATGTATATACTAATATTAAAACGAATTATTATCTTAAATACATAATCTATAGATAAAATTTTGATATATATAAATGGTTAAAGTATTGTTATTACTTATGATATTATTATCATTAGTAACATTAATAATATCATTAATATTATTATTAACACCAATCTTATAGTTATTATAATTAATATAATCATTTTATTTAAGATTATGATCATTTTATTACTTTTATCATTTTTGGTATTATTTTGTGATTAGTATTATTAACATTTTTATTGTTCATATTATTATTAGTAGTATTATTAATGACTACTATTGATATTTTATAGTATTATTATTATTATTATTATTATTATTATTTTTTTACATAATTAATATTAACATTATTAGAATAATTAATATTATTATCATTATTAGTAATTCTATTATTATTTAGTATTATTATCATAATTATTAAGATATTTAATAATTTTTATATAAAAAAAAAAGCATAAGATATATATGCATAAACACGTGTATATAAACCAGATCCATCACAATCAGTGGTTAAACTTATTAATCTGTTTTTTTCCTCCTATTTTCTATTAACCCGTGACTACATGTCGAATTTACAACTAATCTACATAACATTTGATCAGTTCTTTATATTGATAAAATCCTGCGAGTTCCCACAGACATATTCAATTATAATACCTCAGTTTTTATTTGATGAAATACATAGAAGCTTAAGACAGAACCCAAACTCCTCTTGCTCGTAGTACTTTTTACCCATAAGTCGAGTGCAAAACAATTAGAAAATTCTAAAAGTGCAGTTAGATTATGTTTTCATTGGTCAATCTTTCTGCAAATTGCTAAATCGTAAATTGTAAAACCAAATATGAATTTTGAGGTCAAAGATATTTTCCAAAAAGTCAACAGAACCATTCTTGAGGGAAATTCGAACCAGTTTTAATGATTTAAGCTCAATTAACGATTTTTATAGTGTCTAGGAGTGATTTGGAATATAAGTTGTGAAGAAATTGTAATCTAAAAATACTTAGAAATCAAGGTTTATTTTTTTTTTTTTAAAATCAGCGACGGCAGCAGCATAAGCTTCATATATATATATATATATATATATTTTTTTTTTTTTTTCGTTTTCTAATCATTCCAGAGTAATACTTCTAATCCTCTATTAGTTTACAAGTGTTAAATGAAACCAAAAATTTTGTTATTTCGGTTTAGTACTTCCCTGGTCGAGTGTTGAAGAAGATAAATAGGGAAACAGAAGTTATACGCGTTATATTTATAAAAAATTAGAATATAACAGATAAACAGGCATGGTCCGATGGTTGAGGGTGTTGTGCTATGGGCAATAGGTCACGGGTTCGAGTCCCTGATAGAGCAGTCTTCCTTTTTAAACAGCCTTTCTTCCTTGAAGGTAGCTCTATTATTATTATTATTATTATTATCATTATTATTATTATTATTAATATCATTTTTTTTTACCACAAATATTATTATTCCTATTATTACTACTTTTAAAATGAATGCTATTATAATTATCATCATTATAATTAATGACTTAATAAAAGTATTATTAATTAAGTTATTATCTTTATTAAAATTTTCATCTTAAAATTTTCATTTTTATTATTACTATTAATTTTATCATTACTATCCTTAATCTAGTATTAATGATAAATTAATAAATAAGAGATCTTTATATAAAAAAAAAAAATATATATATATTTATTACATATAACTTAACAAAAATTAATATCTTTATTTATTTAAAATATAAAGTGAATATATCTAATTAAATAATGAAACTATAGGTTATTAATATAAAAATTAGATCACTAATAATAATATGCATAAAGTTTGTTCGATTACGATTATATGATTTAATAGATATACCATTAATTTAGGTTCATGAATCGAAGGCCAACCTTATACGTGTTCAATGATGTTATATGTATTTTTACTACAAAATACATTAGGTGAGTATATAGTCCCACTTTTAAACTCTAAATATTTCGGGATGAGAATACATGTATTTTATGTTTTACATTATGGACACAAGTAACTGAAAAATATATTCTACGTTGAGTTGTACCACTGGCATACTTCCCTGTAGCTTGGTAACTAATATTTACAGCGGTATTGTAAACGCGAATCCTGTTGATAGATCTATCGGGCCTGACAACCCCAACCGGACTGGACGACCAGTATTCAACGGTTGCACAGTACTTCGTTTTGTGACTACACTTGGTACGGTGTAGTAAGATTTCATAATAAAGGGAATATGCGACGTGATTAAATGTTAAGTATGGTTACCAAGTGCTCAACCACTTAGAATATTTTTATTAAAATGTTTACATATGAAATCTTGTGGTCCATAGTTATAACGCTGCTAGCATTACACCTATATATCTCACCAACTTTATGTTGACGTTTTAAAACATGTTATTCTCAGGTACGAATTAAGTCTTCCGCTGTGCATTTGCTCAATATTAAGGACATTACTTGGAGTCGACCATCGCAATGGGACCAAATGTTGAAGATATCGTCCGGATGGATTAGGACGGGTCTCTACACCCAGCGGTTACTGAAGGATAGAGGTTACAGGTTTTCAGTACCCAGAGAGCTTTATACTCTAGTTCCAGCGGAAGATGACAAGCTTTTCCATAGATCATGCGGTAGGGTGTAGTTCCTAGAGGATTTTTGTAACCAGTCTGGAATACCCACAGAGCATCATCTAGTTTCTCGGCTAATTTATTCCCATGATTGCCGATGGTACGTTCTAGAATTCTCTTGAGTGCTCTGTTAGTGACCTCTGCTTGTCCGTTTGTCTGCGGATGATAGGCAGTGGACATTTTATGGGTAACTCCGTATTGTTGCATCTCTTTCATAAACTGGGTGTTACAAAAGTGTGTGCCTCTATCACTTATTATAGTGGGGGGAGCTCCGAATCGGTAGAAGAGTCTCTTCAGGAAGTTGGTGGCGACTTTGGAATCATTAGTTGGAAATGCTTGGGCTTCGACCCATCTGGAGACGTAATCTACTGCTACGAGGACATATTCTTTCCCATTAGACTTAGGGAATGGTCCCATAAAGTTTAATCCCAATATATCGAAGATCTTGCAAGCTTGGATATTAGTCCGAGCCATCTCATTCTTCATAGAGATAGTACCTTGCCTTTGGCATGCATTGCAACGCTTTACAAGCTCTTGCACATCTCGGAATATCGACAGCCAATAAAATCCTGATTCGTAGACTTCTCTTACGGTTAAGTTTGCTCCATGATGACCTCCAGTTGGTCTGTGGTGACATTGGTGAAGGATCCCTGCTGCTTGTTTCTCATCTACGTACCTCCTGATTATATGATCAGGGTAAATTCTAAACAGATACGGATCTTCCCATTAGTAGTACTTAGCATCCCTGAAGAACTTCCTTCTTCGGGATGCGCTCATTCCTTTCTGTACTACTCCAGCAACTAGGTATTTGGCTATGTCAGCGTACCAAGGGGTATCAGTAAATTGTGATCCTATGTTAGCTTCTCCTAAGCTCATAAGTTGTTCTTCCGGAAATTTGTCTCTGATATCTTGTTCAGCAAGTTGTTCCATCGCTGGGTTCTCCAAACGACTAAGATGGTCTACTGCGACGTTCTCTGTTCCTTTCTTATCTTTGATCTCAATATCAAATTCCGTGGTGGTATAATTATCTTGAGCTCCGGTCAAGGTTTTGCTGGCGTAATAGATTGGATGAAAGTGTTTATCTTTCCGTTGTCCTAGTACAGCTCCAACTGCGAAGTCGCTCGCATCACACATGATTTCGAATGGCAAACTCCAATCAGGAGCAATCATGATGGGCGCATATGTGATCTGTTCCTTCAGATAGTTGAATGCTTGCACACATTCTTCATTAAATACGAACGGGACTTCCTTTCGGAGGAGATGAGTAATAGGTCGAGTGACCTTTGAAAAATCTTTGATGAAGCGTCAGTAGAAACTGGGGTGTCCAAGGAAACACCTTACCACTTTTACTGTGGTAGGTTCTGAAAGTTTAGTTATGGTCTCAATCTTAGCCTTGTCGACTTCTATTCCTGACTTTGAAATCTTATGTCCTAAAACTATTGCTTCTTTTACCATGAAGTGACATTTTTCCTAATTTAGAGCTAAATTTGAATCTTCACACCGGGTAAGCATCTTGTCAAGGTTAGAAAGGCACGATCAAAGGTACTACCAAATACGGAGATGTCATCTATGAAGACTTCCATAAAACTTTCAATCATGTCATGGAATATTTCCACCATGCATCGCTGAAATGTAGCAGGTGCATTGCATAACCCAAAGGACATTCATCGATAGGCAAATGTTCCATAAGGATAGGTGAAGGTTATCTTTTCTTGGTCCTTTGGATCGCGAGGAATTTGAAAGTAGCCGGAAAAACCGTCAAGGAAACAATAGAACTCATTTCCTGATAGACATTCCAACATTTGATCGATGAAAGGTAATGGAAAATGATCCTTCCGGGTTGCATCGTTAAGTTTACGATAATCTATGCAAACCCTCCAACCGGTGACCTCCTGTGTTGGAATAAGTTCATTATTCTCATTTTAGATTACGGTCATTCCTCTTTTCTTAACTACGAATTGAACAGGACTGACCCATGGAAAATCGGAAATAGGATAGATCAGACCGGCATCCAGAAGTTTGATTACTTCTTTCTTGACGACTTCTTGAATCATAGGATTGACCCTTCTTTTCCTCTAAACTGATAGTCTGAAATCATCTTCCATGAAGATCTTGTAGGTGCAATAGTTTGGACTGATTCCTTTTATGTCGAAAATTTTCCAAGCAGTTACTTTCTTATCTGATTTTAGAATCTGAATCAGCTTTGCCTTCTCATGTGGTGTGAGGTCTCTCGAGATGATTACAGGGAGTTGCAATTCTCCTTCTAAGAATGCATACCCCAGATGTTCGGGTAACTTTTTCAATTCTAATTCCGGAGGTTCTTCGATAGATGGCTTCAATCTAGCTATTTCTGCTCTGTCTAACGAGTCATACCTCTCCTGGAATTTAGATTCTTCATCTTTAATAGCGGTTACTGATGCTATCTATTCTTTGGTTCTGGAAATTGTCCTTATTAATGCTTCTTTTTCAGAAACATTTTCTTTAGTTTCAAAGATGGGCTCAGGAATCTCTACACAGTCCTCTTTTGACTGGGGTTCCTGAAATACCTGAATGAAATCTGTTTCTTCTTTTAGTCTTCTCCTTAATAGAGGTAGGGGAATGCCATGTCCTAGTGGTGCTATTTGGATAGTTTTGCCGAGAAAGTTACTTTCAGAGATGGGAGATTTATTTTGACCAGGATCTATGGTTGAATGGGTGTCGAGATTTTCTTCAGGAGGTGTAAAAAACATATCCTTGGAAATTTGATATTGACTGGATATAGCCATGGTATCCTCCAGATATTTGTTGACAAGTTCTTGAAAAGAATCGGTGAGATTGATATCTTCTTCATGGGGGTGGCTTATGAGTCGGTCGACATTAAATGTGACTTCTTCACTTCCAACTCTTAACTTCAATGATTTTTCGTGAACATCAATTACGGCCTTGGCAGTATTTAGGAATGGTCTGCCAAGTATGAGTGAGACCTTCGTGTCTTCCTCAATATCCATAATGACGAAATCGACGGGGAATGCGAATTTATCCACTCTGACTAGGACATCCTCAGCTATTCCTTGAGGAATCTTAACTGATCTGTCCGCGAGTTGGATAGTCATTCTGGTTAGTCGTAAATCTTTTAATCCTAGCTTTTTGAATAACGTATAGGGCATTAGGTTTACACTGGCTCCTAAGTCTGCTAACGCATTGCTAATTTGGAGATCTTGCAGGTAGCAAGGTACCGTAAATCTTCTTGTATCTCCTAACTTAGGGGGAATACCATGTTGTAACATAAATGAGCATTCTTTAATTAAGGGCAAGCTAACTATCTCTCTTAATCTCTCTTTGTTTGAAAGCAGTTCTTTGAAAAATTTAGCGCAGTTTGACATTTCAACTAAAGCATCTACTAGTCGTACATTCAAATATAAATTCTTAATAATATCCCAATACTTAGCGATTTGCGCTTCGTGTTTTTCCTTCCTAAGCCTACCTGGGAAAGGTATGCGGGCGTACGGAATAATTTTCGGGGCCTTAGGAGAGGTAGGTTCCGGTGGATTGACAACTGGGTCAATTAGCACAGGTTCCTTATCGGAAAAATCTTGTATGTGTATGCTAACAGTTGTTTCCTTCCCACCTCTAGTTACTACTAGGGCATCACCCTCACTACACTTTAATTCAACTTTAGTGGTTAAATGTTTAAGCGTAAGCTGAAAATTGATTATTAGTTCTTCAAAAGTTTTTATCAAGGTGTCAAACTTGTTTTGGCATTCTATGACTTGAAGATTTATCGTGTATTACTTCTTCATAAATTCAACTAAAGTTTACTTAGAGAGGGTAGCAGGTTGGTGTAGTGGGAGCTGTATATTAAAGTCCGAGCTATTCTGCTGTTTATATGCCCATCTAGGGTACGGATACCTTAGATTGGTTCTAGTAGCATCGGTACATATAGGAATTGATAAACTTTTAAGAGTAAGGGTGAGATCTTGTAACCTGGTTTCCAGCATTTGTACCGTATGAGCGAAGATGTCATCCTTCTCAGCAGCTTCATTGTTCCAATCTTCCTGTTGTGCAGCTAGTATGTCCAAAAGATCACATGCTTCGTCTGCTATTTTGACATGAAATTGCCTTGCGAGGCCATGTCTAGGAGAGACTTATCATCCTTGGTCAAACCATTGTAGAGCAAGCAGATTATGTCTGTCTGACTTAACGAATGATTCGGACATCTTTTAAGCATCACTTTTACCTTCAAATAGGCTAGGATTAGTCCGGATCTAGCTTTAGTATAGTAAATCTCTATTCCATGCTAGACACAATGACTCGTTTTCTTTTTGAGAAAAGTTGGCGATGTCATTTCTTAAACAGGTTTGCAGGGAAGGTGGATAAAATTTGTTTAAAAACTTAGTGGCTAATTCTTTTCATGAATGTATTGAATTCAGGTTAAGCTCATCAAACTATGTTAAAGCGTGTGAAGACAGAGAATATTGGAAAAGATGAAGTTTCAAAAGGTTTTTCTCGTTTTCTTCCTTCATAAAAGAGTCAACCAGACTGATAAATTTGTTTAAGTGAAAGTTTGGATCGTCAGTCAGTAATCCATGAAATTTACAGATCATACTGACTAGCTTGATCATATGTGAACTGATATCAATCTTACAATCCAACTAATTCTTCGCATTACCCCGCAACAAACTAGTATCGAGTCTCATTTTCTTGTCCAGAGGACATTCACTGGTACGAAAACACCCTTCGACATCCGAGATCCAACCAGTACTCACTAACAGATCCGGATCTCCATAGTACATGGGAGGTTTAGTCACTCGAAAGTTCTTGTAACTAAACTCCTTTTCTCTATCACCTCGAGGTTTGAGAAACCCCCTTTCGAACTCTTCTCGAAGCACACTCATTCGCTCCGTATTCGCGGCTTCAATCCTAGCCGTCATCTCATCATTGTCACTTTATTTTCCGTTCAAAATCCCGTTTCTCGTCTTCATTCAAAAGAACGCAAAACGATTAAACAACGAAACGCAAATAAACCACACACACCACTGCCCCATCTTTCTTAACACCCGTCGTACATCACTTGTTAGCCACAATTTGTACTTGTAACAACGGTAGCTAGTCATTATTATGTGCACACGCCGTCTCAAATCATTAGGTCAACGACTATCTTGAAATGTGCCGTTCTTATTGATTAAAAATGTTCCATATTAATTGATTTCGTTGCGAGGTTTTGACCACTATATGAGATGTTTTTCAAAGACTGCATTCATTTTTAAAACAAACCATAACCTTTATTTCATAAATAAAGGTTTAAAAAGCTTTACGTAGATTATCAAATAATGATAATCTAAAATATCCTGTTTACACACGACCATTACATAATGGTTTACAATACAAATATGTTACATCCAAATCAGTTTCTTGAATGCAGTTTTTACACAATATCATACAAACATGGACTCCAAATCTTGTCCTTATTTTAGTATGCAACAGCGGAAGCTCTTAGTATTCACCTGAGAATAAACATGCTTTAAACGTCAACAAAAATGTTGGTGAGTTATAGGTTTAACCTATATATATCAAATCGTAACAATAGACCACAAGATTTCATATTTCAATATACATCCCATACATAGAGATAAAAATCATTTATATGGTGAACACCTGGTAACCGACATTAACAAGATGCATATATAAGAATATCCCCATCATTCCGGGACACCCTTCGGATATGATATAAATTTCAAAGTACTAAAGCATCCGGTACTTTGGATGGGGTTTGTTAGGCCCAATAGATCTATCTTTAGGATTCACGTCAATTAGGGTGTCTGTTCCCTAATTCTTAGATTACCAGACTTAATAAAAAGGGGCATATTCGATTTCGATAATTCAACCATAGAATGTAGTTTCACGTACTTGTGTCTATTTTGTAAATCATTTATAAAACCTGCATGTATTCTCATCCCAAAAATATTAGATTTTAAAAGTGGGACTATAACTCACTTTCACAGATTTTTACTTCATCGGGAAGTAAGACTTGGCCACTGGTCGATTCACGAACCTATAACAAATATGTACATATATATCAAAGTATGTTCAAAATATATTCACAACACTTTTAATACATTTTGATGTTTTAAGTTTATTAAGTCAGCTGTCCTCGTTAGTAACCTACAACTAGTTGTCCACAGTTAGATGTACAGAAATAAATCAATATATATTATCTCGAATCAATCCACGACCCAGTGTATACATATCTCAGTATTGATCACAACTCAAACTATATATATTTTGGAATCAACCTCAACCCTGTATAGCTAACTCCAACATTCACATATAGAGTGTCTATGGTTGTTTCGTAATATATATAGATGTGTCGACATGATAGGTCTGATGATGTAGCGTGAGGGTACGAAATAGTATTATTTTTAATACAAAATACTACAAAATATGACACAAGTTTTATTAATTTACGGATGGGATATACCTAAACCTTGCTACAACACTATAGGCAGTGTACCTAATCGTAGAGTAGTGTAGTTTTTAGTAAGTCCGGTTCGTTCCACAGGGAGCTAGTGATTACGTACTATATTTTTATAAAACTATATTTATATAAATATATATATATATATATATATATATATATATATATATATATATATATATATATATATATATATATAAGTAGTAATATTATTATAAAAGGGGGGTTTTTACCGTTTAATGACCGGTTTGTCGATTTTATATTTTTAAGCGTAAAGATAAATGACAATAATTAAAGTGCGTAAAATAAATAAATGACGATAAATAAAATAACAATAAATAAAATTGCGATAGAATATGAAATAAAAGGATTATGCTTATTTAAACTTCCGTAATCATGATGTTTGACGTTTTGATTTTAATTAATTGTTACTCGGGTTAATTGTCCTTTGTCATGGTTTATTTGATACCTATCTGGTATTTATCCATAATAGTCCATCGGTCATAAATATAAAGTGCGAGTGTCCTCGTCAAATTACCCTTATACCCGAAGTCAAATATTCCAACTAATTAAGGATTTAAACTGTGACGCAGTTATCACTTCTGTCAACAATTACACCAGTTATCACTGTATGTAATCTACCCCTGTTTTGATTAGATATGAATATTAATTTACCCACTTGATCAGTTTGAATAATCAATTACCCAACCCGAATAATTAATTAAATGATTATAATAGATTCCATATGAACGTCACTAAATAGGACAACCATAATCATTATTAATTATTAGGATAATTAATTTGAAGATAGGTTCGACAGACTCCAATGAGTTGTCACTCAATTAGACAATACCCCCCATCTATTAATAGTCAATAGTCCAATTTCCACAAGTGTCGGTCTTTTGCCCAAACCTTAATTATGGTACAAAGCCCAATTACCCAATTTTAGTAATTAGCCCAACATCATGATTACTTCGTTTTAAATAAGCATAATAATAACTTAGCTACGAGACATTAATATAAAAAGGTTGAACATAACTTACAATGATTAAAAATAGTGTAGCGTTACACGGACAGAATTTCGACTTACACACTCAAAAGATCTCTATCATAAATCTTATTATTATCATAATTTAAAATTAAAATTAAGATTATTGTTATATCTTATTAAGTTAACATTATGATAGAGATATAGAATATAGATATTGATAATTGATATTGATAATAGATAGATGGATCGATAGAAAATTGATAGAAAAAGGTCGTCCCTCATTTTGATCGTAAATCATCGCCTTATATGCAAAATATGAAATTGAATTTTCATTTACGACCCCTGAACTATGCTCAATTAACAACTTTTTATTATTTAATATTATTCTTATTATGAATTATTTAAATATTATATTTTATTCTTGTGCATAGTTGACTCGTAATTTTTACACCGTTGCGTCGAGCGTTGAGAGTTGGTTCATGTCCCGGTTCCGGATTTTCGAACGTCCTTTCGTATAATTTAATATCTTGTACTTTGCGTTTTGTAACTTGTACTCTTGTCATTTTTAGACGTTTCTCATCAATAAATTGAACCTTTTGAATTGTATCTTGTACATTTGAGCATTTTTGGACGTTTTGGTCTTTCAAATCTTCGTTTTTGTCTTTAAATCTTCATTTTCGAGCGATTTGCGTCTTTCGTCTTCGCACTTATTTATTTAACTATTACAACTAAAAATAAGGAAATTACATTTAAAAACTTTACATATTGGAACGATATTGCTACTAAATATATGTTCATTTGGAACACTATCAAATATCCCCACACTTGAGCGTTGCTTGTCCTCAAGCAATACAGAACTTGAAATAAAAACATACATGAATCACTTTTTTATTCATCACATTTTGTACATCAGTGATTTTGATATAGCGGTGTAAACAATGACAGTAATGATGGTTAAAGGTGGGTGTGTCATCCACAGTTACCTTGGGTTTAGGTCAACGACACTTGCAATCAAATAGCCGATTTACTTTCGGTTTCCAAAGCAAAGTGCACATTTGAAAGGCGGTTTACAGTCCCACATGACTATAAAAATTTAGATCCTTTAAGGAAATTGGATCTTTATGAAAACATTTAATCTTTTGAAAATTCAAGCTAGATTTAAACATTTAACATTTAAACAAGTTTTCTGATTTGATCCATCATTGGTGTTGCAAAATATATTTGTGGATCATTATTTTGGCTAAAACTTTTAGGCTCGTGTAATCCACTGCTATCCCGGTATCGGAAAGCACACATCCAGTTTACTTGTTCCGTATATTACCTTTCGGTAAACTACCGTCCGGTTGTAAAGGAAAGCGATGAACAAGAAACTGTTAAGGCAATGTCCCGTGACATGCAGATGATTATGGTCTTTTAACGTGTCGGATGCTAGAACTATCCTTGGTAGGAGCGATAGTAAAGATCATCCTATGATTTTTCGGTCTGGCACAAGGTCCTGTCTCCGACCATGCTATGCAACCACCGTTCTTACGGTTGACACCCGATTTGGTTCAGGTGACCTAATGAATTCCAGGTGAATTTCTTAGGATTTTACGTTCAATGGTAATGAACGCATTGAAAATGGTTTTTCAGAAAACAAATCGGTTTGTATTTTTGATCAAAATATTTTCTCGTTCATGCTCGAGTTTAGATATCATCGAATTCCATGAGTTTGAATTCTCAATCTTTAAGGTCAATCTCTAGGATTGAGTATTATCAGTCTTAAAAGCTGATTTTTAATCTTTAAGGAGATTATCCTTTTCTGGGGATCTGATTCATTAGTCTTATCAAGCTAATTTGCACGGTGCCTCCCCATTGTACGAGATAAATCCTTCTCATGGTTAGGATAAATCTGACCACTTGGCGACCCTGTTTGATGCTGAGGTCCGTGGATTTCCTGCTGATTTTAGAGATGACTTTTCTAGATTTTTCGTCAACCTACAGCTGGTCTGGACGACAACTTCATGACCTAAATCAAGAAGCGCGTGTCTTTTTCGGAAGACTTTACTTCCTTCAAATGATGGAATTGATTCATCGTGTAGATCCATCTCTTCTTTTTTTCATCGAATAAAACAGTTGATTATCGTTCAAAACAAAAGTATTTTCAATTGTTTGTACAAAAATATGTGATAGATAGTTTTTAATTGAATAACTTGGTACATTCTCCCCACACTTAGTTTCTTTCTTTGCCTTTTTATTCTCCTTTATTCCATTTTAAATGAATTCAAGCGTTTTAAGTTGTTTCTCAATTTATGTCCTTTTCGAGGTAACGATAATTTCGGTATTAACACCTAGTTTTCATCGTTCATAAATATGTATAAACATGATTTTGAGTTCATTTAGTTGAAAATTTTTCAAATTTTCACAAAATTTGGCAAATAAACCAAGTATAAACCTGAGAGAATTTATAACCCTTCCCCACACTTAAGATCATGCAATGCCCTCATTTGCATGAAATCAGACTATAATTTAAATTCATGAGGGTGATTAGCGTAGAAAAGTGATTAAAAATACCGAGTTTGCAAACGTATTGTTATTTCACATTTGATTTTTTGCGTCTTGTCAAAATCAGTAGCTTTTGCTGAACTTCATGATAGTCTTTGAAAGTGCGCTGTTTTACCCTGTTTTGTACATAAGATAAAATACAAACATATATATATATATATATATATTTTTGAAGTTTGGTTTATAACCCCACTTTTCAAAAATTTATAAAGTATAATATTTTTGGCATACTTTAAATCAATAAAATTAAAAATAATGATAACAAAATTTGTCGCCCCGCCCTCGGGTAAAGTAATTTCGGCTCAACGACCTAGTCTTCAACTCACGACGAATTTTAAAAATCATATTTTTAACTAAATGAAATAAAGTAAATTTTGTTTTTTAAAATCACAATAAAACATAAATTAAAATGCATATTAATTTCAAATAAAACCTAAAAAAAATAAAAATTCAGAATGGAGGGAGAAAACTAGTTCTTTAGTGTCTGCTAGCGGAAAAGACCAATCGGATTCCATTCTCGGAACTACACGAGAACAGAACAAATAACTTTAGACAGCATTATCTTTTTAGAACATTCGAATCTCCCCACACTTAGGTAGCTGTGGTGTTGAAATTGTGATTAACTTCATTGTCAATTTCTCTTGGTCCATAATCAACTTGCCTATCTGTGACTTTTTCTTTAAGCCAGTGCCCGGCTTCTTCCGTAATATCCCATAATTCAACTAGCTTCGCCCTTTCTTTAGGCGACAGATTGGATACTAACCGGTTACATAACTTAAAGTTCCCCTTACTTCTAGCATCAATAGCCCGTTTAAAAAGTTTCTTCATTGAACTGTTAATAATGGGGTCATTTAATTTCGTATCAATAACGGGGTTCTTTGTTATCATGTCATCATTAGGTGTTACTTCATTTTCCCCACACTTAGGTGTTTTATTATTATTAAGCACTACCGTTGGAGTTGGTAAAACAACATGGTTCTTACCAATCATTTTTTCTGGTTCAACGATTTTGGTTGGTGGAGATTTAGACTTTCGAATCATAGAGGTGATAGATTTGTCACCACTTTTAAGTGTCATTCTTCCATTTCCTACATCAAATAACGCCCCGGTGAACGCAAAGAATGGCCGACCTAAAATTAGAGGAATGTTTGGGTCCTCTTCTATGTCAATGACAATAAATTCGACTAGAAAGGTTAAATTGCCTACTTGAACGGGTAGGTTGTCAGCAATTCCAACTGGGTGCTTAATGGTTTGATCAAAGAGTCGAACACTCATATCCGTTGGACTTAACTTACCTACACCTAATCTCTTATATAAGGAAAGAGGCATAACACTTACACTTGCACCTAAATCTACTAGTGCATCATACATGACACAATCACTAAGTAGACAAGGAACAATAAATTCACCCGGATCACCTACCCTAGGTGGAGGTTTTGGTGGAACTGTCTTCACCGGGTTTATATTTACGGCTTTTGTTTCTTGCACTTTCTTATTCTTTTTCTTCTTCTTCTTTCCAGAGGTATCACAATCTTTATTACCTATCACTTGCTCATACTCAACTCCTTTTCTTGGAAACGGGATGGGTGGTTTGTATGGTGCCACCATTGGCTTTACATACTCGGGTGGTGGTGGTGTAACTTCTTCATTGTTACTCTCATCTAAAACCTTCCCATCTTCTGGTGCTGGTTTTTCAGAATTCGTTGAAACCATATTAACATTCTCATTCCGAGGATTTACTTTAGTATTACTCGGTAGCTTTCCTTGTTCCCTCTCACTCATCATGCTAGCAAGAGTACCTACGTGTTTTTCTAGATTCAAAATGGAAGCTTGTTGAGTTCTTAATGACTGATCAAACCTCTCGTTCATTTGGGTTTGAGATGTAATGAATTGTGTTTGAGATTCAATCAGCTTTGCCATCATTTCTTCTAGATTTGGCTTTTTCTCTTCGGGTTGTTGTGGTGGTTTATACAAGCTAGGTCTTTGTTGATTGAAAGTGTTGTTTTGAGTCGGTTGGTTATTCGGACCTTGTTGGTTATACCAGTTATTTTCGGGTCCTTTTGGATTGTAAAGAATGTTTTGATTTCGATTTAAGTTTAGCCTTGGCGGTTGATAATTATTTTGATAATTATTTCCCGGCCTTTGGTTCATATAGGAAACATTCTCTCGTTGTTCCATCGTTGGTTCAATGTGACAATCTTTCAATAAGTGTGGTCCACCGCATTGCTCACAACTGATTCGTATTGCGTGAATATCTTTATTCATCTTTTCCATTCGTCTTTCGAAAGCATCTATTTTTGCGGAAACAGAATCAAAGTCATGGCTAGAATCGGCTCTAGCCACTTTAGATGATCGAAAGATATCTTTTTTTTGGTGCCACTCATGCGAGTGGGAGGCTGTGTTATCAATAATTTTGTAAGCTTCAGTTGCGGTTTTCTTCATAATGGATCCACCGGCTGTTATGTCGATGTCTTTTCGTGTAGCAACGTTGACACCTTGGTAGAATATTTGTACTATTTGGTAAGTGTCTAAACCGTGTTGAGGACATCCTCTCAACATCCTTCCGAATCTTGTCCATGCCTCATATAATGTTTCATTTGGATTTTGCGCGAACGTAACAATTTCTCCTTGAAGTCTCACGGCTTTGGATGCCGGAAAGAATCGTTTAAGAAAATTTTCAACTAAAACATCCCATGTGTCAATCGCCCCTTCAGGTAACGATTCTAACCAATCTTTGGCTTCTCCCTTTAAAGTCCAGGGAAACAACATGAGATAGATCTGCTCATCTTCCACTTCTCGGATTTTGAATAGTGTACAAATTCTTTTAAACGTACGAAGGTGTTCGTTAGGATCTTCATTCGGTGCACCACTGAATTGGCATTGGTTAGTTACCATGTGTAGAATTTGTCCTTTGATTTCATAATCCGGCGCATTAACTTCTGGCTTAATAATGGCGTGACCTTGGCCCGTGCGTGTGGCTCTCATTCGATCTTCCATACTTAGAGGTTCCGTTACTTCCATAATTGAATTTGTTGAATACGAATCACTAGAGGATTCTGATTTAATGGTTTGTGGCTCAGGAGGAATAATTAGTGGTTCAGGATCTTGGAATTGTCCTTGAATATGCTCCGGGTTCTTAATTGTGAAGTCGGGTTCAAAAGATGGATTATCGGAAATTTGAGTTGGAGTTCTTGTTCGACTAGATGACGATTCTAAAGAAAAATCAACGGCGGCGATATTCGTTAAACGATGTCTTGATCGAGTTACAGGTGGTGAACGTATGACCGGCGGCGAACGTCTTGCTCGGTGCATTCACTGAATATCCTATTAGTTTTTAAAAAAGAAAGAAAAATTATATAAGTTATCCAATCAATAGACTTTTCTGATTTTGCCCACGTTTCGAATAGCCAAAAGATGCAGCAGAGGGGCAGGATTCGTTTGGTCTCAATATAATTGAGTACTGTTTGGCTCCAATAACCCGGTCCACGTACAAATCCAACTATTACTACGAACGAGAAAATTTTGATGTCTATCAATTTAACCACTTAAAATAAATTTTCGTAATTTTAAGAAATTTAGAGAAGAAGTAGAAAAAAATAAGTCCTAAAAACTATAATGGCGAGAAATAAGAGAGAAAAAGAGTGCGCGTCGAAAAGTGTCGAAAAATAAAAAGGTCGAAAAATAGGCGTCGAAAAATAAAAATAAGAAAGTAGTGCGAAATACGGCGTCGTAAAATTCTAAAGTACCTAAAACTTAGTCTAAAGAATAAGCACTTAAGGGATTTTACGGCAAAGCCTAAAAATTCTAGAAGTAAAAATAACTATGGCAAAACTAAACTTAATACTAAAAGTTGCGACTATAGTCTAAAAATCTAAAGGTAATAAAACTAAAAAAAAACATTTTTTTTTTATAGACAAAATCTTAAAAAAATATATATATATTTTTTTAATAATTTTTTTTTTTTTAAATTTTTTTTTTTTTTACGTTTTTTTTTTTAAAACGATTTTTTTTACAAATTAATAATTTTTTTATAATTATTATTTTTTTTCAAAACTTTTTTTTTTAATTCATTTACTATTCATGAATAGTAAATGAAAAGAAATTAATTAATTTACTATTCACATGAAAGCGATATGATAGAAATTATTAATTACAAGTTACATAATATACCCCTGAAGTATTTAATAAATACGACTTTTTAAAATTTTACGTATCTAAAATATTATTATATTATTATATTCTATTTCAATATTATTATATTATTATATTCTATTTCAATATTATTATATTATTATATTTTATTTCAATATTATTATAATTAAAAATATAGCGTTTTACCGTTCCCCGACAGCGGCGCCAAAAACTTGATGATGTAGCGTGAGGCTACGAAATAGTATTATTTTTAATACAAAATACTACAAAATATGACACAAGTTTTATTAATTTACGGATGGGATATACCTAAACCTTGCTACAACACTATAGGCAGTGTACCTAATCGTAGAGTAGTGTAGTTTTTAGTAAGTCCGGTTCGTTCCACAGGGAGCTAGTGATTACGTACTATATTTTTATAAAAATATATTTATATAAATATATATATATATATATAAGTAGTAATATTATTATAAAAGGGGGGTTTTTACCGTTTAATGACCGGTTTGTCGATTTTATATTTTTAAGCGTAAAGATAAATGACAATAATTAAAGTGCGTAAAATAAATAAATGACGATAAATAAAATAACAATAAATAAAATTGCGATAGAATATGAAATAAAAGGATTATGCTTATTTAAACTTCCGTAATCATGATGTTTGACGTTTTGATTTTAATTAATTGTTACTCGGGTTAATTGTCCTTTGTCATGGTTTATTTGATACCTATCTGGTTTTTATCCATAATAGTCCATCGGTCATAAATATAAAGTGCGAGTGTCCTCGTCAAATTACCCTTATACCCGAAGTCAAATATTCCAACTAATTAAGGATTTAAACTGTGACGCAGTTATCACTTCTGTCAACAATTACACCAGTTATCACTGTATGTAATCTACCCCTGTTTTGATTAGATATGAATATTAATTTACCCACTTGATCAGTTTGAATAATCAATTACCCAACCCGAATAATTAATTAAATGATTATAATAGATTCCATATGAACGTCACTAAATAGGACAACCATAATCATTATTAATTATTAGGATAATTAATTTGAAGATAGGTTCGACAGAGTCCAATGAGTTGTCACTCAATTAGACAATACCCCCCATCTATTAATAGTCAATAGTCCAATTTCCACAAGTGTCGGTCTTTTGCCCAAACTTTAATTATGGTACAAAGCCCAATTACCCAATTTTAGTAATTAGCTCAACATCATGATTACTTCGTTTTAAATAAGCATAATAATAACTTAGCTACGAGACATTAATATAAAAAGGTTGAACATAACTTACAATGATTAAAAATAGCGTAGCGTTACACGGACAGAATTTCGACTTACACACTCAAAAGATCTCTATCATAAATCTTATTATTATCATAATTTAAAATTAAAATTAAGATTATTGTTATATCTTATTAAGTTAACATTATGATAGAGATATAGAATATAGATATTGATAATTGATATTGATAATAGATAGATGGATCGATAGAAAATTGATAGAAAAAGGTCGTCCCTCATTTTGATCGTAAATCATCGCCTTATATGCAAAATATGAAATTGAATTTTCATTTACGACCCCTGAACTATGCTCAATTAACAACTTTTTATTATTTAATATTATTCTTATTATGAATTATTTAAATATTATATTTTATTCTTGTGCATAGTTGACTCGTAATTTTTACACCATTGCGTCGAGCGTTGAGAGTTGGTTCATGTCCCGGTTCCGGATTTTCGAACGTCCTTTCGTATAATTTAATATCTTGTACTTTGCGTTTTGTAACTTGTAATCTTGTCATTTTTAGACGTTTCTCATCAATAAATTGAACCTTTTGAATTGTATCTTGTACATTTGAGCTTTTTTGGACGTTTTGGTCTTTCAAATCTTCGTTTTTGTCTTTAAATCTTCATTTTCGAGCGATTTGCGTCTTTCGTCTTCGCACTTATTTATTTAACTATTACAACTAAAAATAAGGAAATTACATTTAAAAACTTTACATATTGGAACGATATTGCTACTAAATATATGTTCATTTGGAACACTATCAAGGTCGAAACATTATATACGTGTCTATGGTATCTCAAGATTACATAATATATAATACAAGTTGATTAAGTTATGGTTGGAATAGATTTGTTACCAATTTTCACGTAGCTAAAATGAGAAAAATTATCCAATCTTGTTTTACCCATAACTTCTTAATTTTAAATCCGTTTTGAGTGAATCAAATTGCTATGGTTTCATATTGAATCTATTTTATGAATCTAAATAGAAAAAGTATAGGTTTATAGTCAGAAATATAAGTTACAAGTCATTTTTGTAAAGGTAGTCATTTCAGTCGAAAGAACGACGTCTAGATGACCAATTTAGAAAACATACTTAAACTTTGAGTTTAACCATGATTTTTGGATATAGTTTCATGTTCATAAGAAAAATCATTTTCCCAGAAGAACAACTTTTAAATCAAATTTTATCATAGTTTTTAATTAACTAACCCAAAACAGCCCACGGTGTTACTACGACGGTGTAAATTCGGTTTTACAGTGTTTTTCGTGTTTCCAGGTTTTAAATCATTAAGTTAGCATATCATATAGATATAGAACATTTGTTTAGTTGATTTTAAAAGTCAAGTTAGAAGGATTAACTTTTGTTTGCGAACAAGTTTAGAATTAACTAAACTATGTTCTAGTGATTACAAGTTTAAACCTTCGAATAAGATAGCTTTATATGTATGAATCGAATGATGTTATGAATATCATTACTAAATTAAGTTCCTTGGATAAACCTACTGGAAAATAGAAAAATGGATCTAACTTCAACGGATCCTTAGATGGCTCGAAGTTCTTGAAGCAGAATCATGACGCGAAAACAAGTTCAAGTAAGATCATCACTTGAAATAAGATTGTTATAGTTATAGAAATTGAACCAAAGTTTGAATATGATTATTACCTTGTATTAGAATGATAACCTACTGTAATAAACAAAGATTTCTTGAGGTTGGATGATCACCTTACAAGATTGGAAGTGAGCTAGCAAACTTGAAAGTATTCTTGATTTTATGTAACTAGAACTTGTAGAATTTATGAAGAACACTTAGAACTTGAAGATAGAACTTGAGAGAGATCAATTAGATGAAGAAAACTGAAGAATGAAAGTGTTTGTAGGTGTTTTTGGTCGTTGGTGTATGGATTAGATATAAAGGATATGTAATTTTGTTTTCATGTAAATAAGTCATGAATGATTACTCATATTTTTGTAATTTTATGAGATATTTCATGCTAGTTGTCAAATGATGGTTCCCACATGTGTTAGGTGACTCACATGGGCTGCTAAGAGCTGATCATTGGAGTGTATATACCAATAGTACATACATCTAAAACCTGTGTATTGTACGAGTACGAATACGGGTGCATACGAGTAGAATTGTTGATGAAACTGAACGAGGATGTAATTGTAAGCATTTTTGTTAAGTAGAAGTATTTTGATAAGTGTATTTAAGTCTTTCAAAAGTGTATAAATACATATTAAAACACTACATGTATATACATTTTAACTGAGTCGTTAAGTCATCGTTAGTCGTTACATGTAAGTGTTGTTTTGAAACCTTTAGGTTAACGATCTTGTTAAATGTTGTTAACCCAATGTTTATAATATCAAATGAGATTTTAAATTATTATATTATCATGATATTATCATGTAGGAATATCTCTTAATATGATATATATATACATTAAATGTCTTTACAACGATAATCGTTACATATATGTCTCGTTTAAAAATCATTAAGTTAGTAGTCTTGTTTTTACATATGTAGTTCATTGTTAATATACTTAATGATATGTTTACTTATCATAATATCATGTTAACTATATATATATATCCATATATATGTCATCATATAGTTTTTACAAGTTTTAACGTTCGTGAATCACCAGTCAACTTGGGTGGTCAATTGTCTATATGAAACCTATTTCAATTAATCAAGTCTTAAAAAGTTTGATTGCTTAACATGTTGGAAACATTTAATCATGTAAATATTAATCTCAATTAATATATATAAACATGGAAAATTTCGGGTCACTACAGTACCTACCCGTTAAATAAATTTCGTCCCGAAATTTTAAGCTGTTGAAGGTGTTGACGAATCTTCTGGAAATAGATGCGGGTATTTCTTCTTCATCTGATCTTCACTCTCCCAGGTGAACTCGGGTCCTCTACGAGCATTCCATCGAACCTTAATAATTGGTATCTTGTTTTGCTTAAGTCTTTTAACCTCACGATCCATTATTTCGACGGGTTCTTCGATGAATTGAAGTTTTTCGTTGATTTGGATTTCATCTAACGGAATAGTGAGATCTTCTTTAGCAAAATATTTCTTCAAATTCGAGACGTGGAAAGTGTTATGTACAGCCGCGAGTTGTTGAGGTAACTCTAGTCGGTAAGCTACTGGTCCGACACGATCAATAATCTTGAATGGTCCAATATACCTTGGATTTAATTTCCCTCGTTTACCAAATCGAACAACGCCTTTCCAAGGTGCAACTTTAAGCATGACCATCTCTCCAATTTCAAATTCTATATCTTTTCTTTTAATGTCAGCGTAGCTCTTTTGTCGACTTTGGGCGGTTTTCAACCGTTGTTGAATTTGGATGATCTTCTCGGTAGTTTCTTGTATAATCTCCGGACCCGTAATCTGTCGATCCCCCACTTCACTCCAACAAATCGGAGACCTGCACTTTCTACCATAAAGTGCTTCAAACGGCGCCATCTCAATGCTTGAATGGTAGCTGTTGTTGTAGGAAAATTCTACTAACGGTAGATGTCGATCCCAACTGTTTCCGAAATCAATAAGACATGCTCGTAGCATGTCTTCAAGCGTTTGTATCGTCCTTTCGCTCTGCCCATCAATTTGTGGATGATAGGCAGTACTCATGTCTAGACGAGTTCCTAATGCTTGCTGTAATGTCTGCCAGAATCTTGAAATAAATCTGCCATCCCTATCAGAGATAATAGAGATTGGTATTCCATGTCTGGAGACGACGTCCTTCAAATACAGTCGTGCTAACTTCTCCATCTTGTCATCTTCTATTATTGGCAGGAAGTGTGCTGATTTGGTGAGACGATCAACTATTACCCAAATAGTATCAAAACCACTTGCAGTCCTTGGCAATTTAGTGATGAAATCCATGGTAATGTTTTCCCATTTCCATTCCGGGATTTCGGGTTGTTGTAGTAGACCTGATGGTTTCTGATGTTCAGCTTTGATCTTAGAACACGTCAAACATTCTCCTACGTATTTAGCAACATCGGCTTTCATACCTGGCCACCAAAAATGTTTCTTGAGATCCTTGTACATCTTCCCCGTTCCAGGATGTATTGAGTATCTGGTTTTATGAGCTTCTCTAAGTACCATTTCTCTGATATCTCCAAATTTTGGTACCCAAATTCTTTCAGCCCTATACCGGGTTCCGTCTTCCCGAATATTAAGATGCTTCTCTGATCCTTTGGGTATTTCATCCTTTAAATTTCCCTCTTTTAAAACTCCTTGTTGCACCTCCTTTATTTGAGTAGTAAGGTTAGTGTGAATCATTATATTCATAGATTTTACTCGAATGGGTTCTCTGTCCTTTCTGCTCAAGGCGTCGGCTACCACATTTGCCTTCCCCGGGTGGTAACGAATCTCAAAGTCGTAATCATTCAACAATTCAATCCACCTACGCTGCCTCATATTCAGTTGTTTCTGATTAAATATGCGTTGAAGACTTTTTTGGTCGGTATATATAATACTTTTGACCCCATATAAGTAGTGCCTCCAAGTCTTTAATGCAAAAACAACCGCGCCTAATTCCAAATCATGCGTCGTATAATTTTGTTCGTGAATCTTCAATTGTCTAGATGCATAAGCAATCACCTTCGTTGGTTGCATTAATACACAACCGAGACCTTGCTTTGATGCGTCACAATAAATCACAAAATCATCATTCCCTTCAGGCAATGACAATATAGGTACCGTAGTTAGCCTTTTCTTCAATAACTGAAACGCTTTCTCTTGTTCATCATTCCATTCAAATTTCTTCCCTTTATGCGTTAATGCATTCAAGGGTTTTGCTATTCTGGAAAAGTCTTGGATGAACCTTCTGTAGTAACCAGCTAGTCCTAAAAACTGGCGTATGTGTTTCGGAGTTTTCGGGGTTTCCCACTTTTCAACGGTTTCGATCTTTGCCGGGTCCACCTGGATACCTTCTTTGTTCACTATGTGACCAAGGAATTGAACTTCTTCCAACCAAAATGCACACTTTGAAAACTTAGCGTACAGTTTTTCTTTCCTCAATACTTCTATCACTTTTCTCAAATGTTCTTCGTGCTCTTGATCATTCTTTGAGTAAATAATTATGTCATCGATGAAAACAATGACAAACTTGTCAAGGTATGGTCCACACACTCGGTTCATAAGGTCCATGAACACAGCTGGTGCATTAGTTAAACCAAACGGCATGACCATAAACTCGTAATGACCGTAACGTGTTCTGAAAGCAGTCTTTGGAATATCATCTTCTTTCACCCGCATTTGATGATACCCGGAACGTAAGTCAATCTTTGAATAAACAGACGAGCCTTGTAGTTGATCAAATAAGTCATCGATTCTTGGTAGTGGGTAGCGGTTCTTGATGGTAAGTTTGTTCAACTCTCGGTAGTCGATACACAACCTGAATGTACCATCTTTCTTCTTGACAAACAAAACAGGAGCTCCCCACGGTGATGTGCTTGGTCGAATGAAACCACGCTCTAAAAGTTCTTGTAATTGGCTTTGCAGTTCTTTCATCTCGCTGGGTGCGAGTCTGTAAGGAGCACGAGCTATTGGTGCAGCTCTTGGTACAAGATCTATTTGAAATTCAACGGATCGATGTGGGGGTAATCCCGGTAATTCTTTCGGAAATACATCGGGAAATTCTTTTGCGACGGGAACATCATTGATGCTCTTTTCTTCAGTTTGTACTTTCTCGACGTGTGCTAGAACAGCATAGCAACCTTTTCTTATTAGTTTTTGTGCCTTCAAATTACTAATAAGATGTAGCTTCGTGTTGCCCTTTTCTCCGTACACCATTAAGGGTTTTCCTTTTTCTCGTATAATGCGAATTGCATTTTTGTAACAAACGATCTCTGCTTTCACTTCTTTCAACCAGTCCATACCGATTATCACATCAAAACTCCCTAACTCTACTGGTATCAAATCAATCTTAAATGTTTCGCTAACCAGTTTAATTTCTCGATTCCGACATATATTATCTGCTGAAATTAATTTACCATTTGCTAATTCGAGTAAAAATTTACTATCCAAAGGCGTCAATGGACAACTTAATTTAGCACAAAAATCTCTACTCATATAGCTTCTATCCGCACCCGAATCAAATAAAACGTAAGCAGATTTATTGTCAATAAGAAACGTACCCGTAACAAGCTCCGGGTCTTCCTGTGCCTCTGCCGCATTAATATTGAAAACTCTTCCACGGCCTTGTCCATTCGTGTTCTCCTGGTTCGGGCAATTTCTAATAATGTGGCCCGGTTTTCCACATTTATAACAAACTACATTGGCATAACTTGCTCCGACACTACTTGCTCCACCATTACTCGTTCCGACACCATTTGTTCCTTTCGTTCTATTAACCCCTGGTCCGTAGACCTCACACTTCGCCGCGCTATGACCATTTCTTTTACACTTGTTGCAAAATTTGGTGCAGAACCCCGAGTGATTCTTTTCACACCTTTGGCATAGCTGCTTCTGATTGTTGTTGTTGTTGCGGTTATTATTGTTGTTGGGATGATTGTTGTAGTTGCTGTTGTTGTTGTTGTTGTTGTTGGGCCGTTTGTTGTAGTTGCGATTGATGTTGCGATTGTTGGGATAATTGTTGCGATTATTGTTGTAATTTCTGTTGTTGTTGTATTGGTGATTCTTATCACCGTTTTTCTCCCACTTTCTTTTGACTTGCTTCACATTGGCCTCTTCAGCAGTCTGTTCTTTAATTCTTTCTTCAATTTGGTTCACGAGTTTGTGAGCCATTCTACATGCCTGTTGTATGGAGGCGGGCTCGTGTGAACTTATATCTTCTTGGATTCTTTCCGGTAATCCTTTCACAAACGCGTCGATCTTCTCTTCCTCATCTTCGAATGCTCCCGGACACAATAGGCACAATTCTGTGAATCGTCTTTCGTACGTGGTAATATCAAATCCTTGGGTTCGTAACCCTCTAAGTTCTGTCTTGAGCTTATTGACCTCGGTTCTGGGACGGTACTTCTCGTTCATCAAGTGCTTGAATGCTGACCACGGTAGTGCGTACGCATCATCTTGTCCCACTTTCACCATGTTAACGCAGAACCTGTGAAGGTATGCGTAGCGTACTTTACTTTGTCCTCTTCATTACACTTACTTATGGCAAACACCGATTCGACCTTCTCGGTCCACCGTTTCAATCCGATCGGTCCTTCGGTTCCATCAAATTCCAAAGGTTTGCAGGCAGTGAATTCTTTGTAGGTGCATCCTACACGATTTCCTGTACTGCTAGATCCAAGGTTATTGTTGGTATGTAGCGCAGCCTGTACTGCAGCTATGTTTGAAGCTAGAAAAGTACGGAATTCCTCTTCATTCATATTCACGGTGTGTCGAGTAGTCGGTGCCATTTCCTTCAAAATAGTCAAATGGAACAAGTTAATCATACAGAATATTAAGAGTAGTTAATAGTATTTCGTAGCATAATATGAACTCATTTATAAAAGATTTTTCTTCATATTAGCGTTTTATAAGTTTAAATTCGGGTAGTACCTACCCGTTAAGTTCATACTTAGTAGCTAATATACAATTCAACTACTACAATTCTATATGAAAAACTGATTATAATAATATTTCGCGTTCAAACTTTTATACAATATTTTACAAACTTACAATACCGCTTATTTTACATAAAGCATGAAATATAGCACACAATAACTTTGATACAAGATAGTTGTGAAGATAATTCTAGCTAGTACACAAGTCGTTCAGCAAAGGCAATAAAGACACGTAATTCATACGTCCAGAAACAAGTCATGCATTCTGGTTTTACTAGGATTACTTCCCATCCTTGGTCTTGTGGAACATAACCGTTATGGCCGTTGATATGACAGCGTGTTGTAACGTCATCAAAGGGACGAGGGTTACGTAATGTCCAACAGTCCCGTAACAATCTAAAAACCTCATTTCTTACCCCAATTACCGACTCCGTCACTTGTGGGAACGTTTTGTTTAATAGTTGTAGGCCGATGTTCTTGTTCTCACTTTGGTGAGAAGCGAACATTACTAATCCGTAAGCATAACATGCTTCTTTATGTTGCATGTTAGCCGCTTTTTCTAAATCACGAAGTCCAATATTCGGATATATTGAGTCAAAATAATTTCTTAACCCATTGCGTAAAATAGCATTTGGGTTCCCCGCAATATATGCGTCAAAGTAAACACTTCGTAACTTATTGGTTTCCCAATGTGATATCCCCCATCTTTCAAACGAAAGTCTCTTATAAACCAAGACATTCTTGGAACGTTCTTCGAATGTCTTACAAACTGATCTCGCCTTAAATAGTTGTGCCGAAGAATTCTGACCGACTCTAGACAAGATTTCATCAATCATGTCTCCGGGTAGGTCTCTTAAAATATTGGGTTGTCTATCCATTTTGTGTTTTTATACTGTAAAATAGACAAGAGTTAGATTCATAAAAAAAAATACTTATTAATACAAGCAATTTTTACATATATCATAAAGCATAAGCATACTATATTACATATATTACACCATACGAATACAACTATCTTATTCCGACTCGCTTGTTTCTTCTTCTTCGGTTTTGGTTAGTTTTGCCAAGTTTCTAGGGATATATGATGTTCCCCTAATACGAGCCGTCGTTGTCCACATTGGTTTAGAAAAACCTGGTGGTTTAGAGGTTCCCGGGTCATTGTTACAACTTAAGGACTTCGGGCGTTGATGATACATATAAAGTTCATCGGGGTTGGAATTAGATTTCTCTATTTTTATGCCCTTTCCCTTATTATTTTCTTTTGCCTTTTTAAATTCAGTTGGGGTAATTTCTATAACATCATCGGAATTCTCGTCGGAATCCGATTCATCGGAGAATTGGTAATCCTCCCAATATTTTGCTTCCTTGGCGGAAATACCATTGACCATAATTAACCTTGGTCGGTTGATTGAGGATTTTCTTTTACTTAACCGTTTTATTATTTCCCCCACCGGTTCTATTTCTTCATCCGTTTCCGATTCTTCTTCCGGTTCCGATTCTTCTTCCGGTTCCGACTCTTCTTCCGGTTCCTCTTCGGGAACTTGTGAATCAGTCCACGAATCATTCCAAATTACATTTGACTCTTCATTATTATTAGGTGAGTCAATGGGACTTGTTCTAGAGGTAGACATCTATCACATAATATCAAACGCGTTAAGAGATTAATATATCACATAATATTCACATGTTAAAAATATATAGTTTCCAACAAAATTTGTTAAGCAATCATTTTTCAAGTAAACACGGTCGAAGTCCAGACTCACTAATGCATCCTAACAAACTCGATAAGACACACTAATGAAAAATTCTGGTTCTCTAAGACCAACGCTCGGATACCAACTGAAATGTCCCGTTCTTATTGATTAAAAACGTTCCATATTAATTGATTTCGTTGCGAGGTTTTGACCTCTATATGAGACGTTTTTCAAAGACTGCATTCATTTTTAAAACAAACCATAACCTTTATTTCATAAATAAAGGTTTAAAAAGCTTTACGTAGATTATCAAATAATGATAATCTAAAATATCCTGTTTACGCACGACCATTACATAATGGTTTACAATACAAATATGTTACAACAAAATAAGTTTCTTGAATGCAGTTTTTACACAATATCATACAAGCATGGACTCCAAATCTCGTCCTTATTTAAGTATGTGATAGCGGAAGCTCTTAATAATCACCTGAGAATAAACATGCTTAAAACGTCAACAAAAATGTTGGTGAGTTATAGGTTTAACCTATATATATCAAATCATAATAATAGACCACAAGATTTCATATTTCAATACACATCCCATACATAGAGATAAAAATCATTCATATGGTGAACACCTGGTAACCGACATTAACAAGATGCATATATAAGAATATCCCCATCATTCCGGGACACCCTTCGGATATGATATAAATTTCGAAGTACTAAAGCATCCGGTACTTTGGATGGGGTTTGTTAGGCCCAATAGATCTATCTTTAGGATTCGCGTCAATTAGGGTGTCTGTTCCCTAATTCTTAGATTACCAGACTTAAATAAAAGGGGCATATTCGATTTCGATAATTCAACCATAGAATGTAGTTTCACGTACTTGTGTCTATTTTGTAAATCATTTATAAAACCTGCATGTATTCTCATCCCAAAAATATTAGATTTTAAAAGTGGGACTATAACTCACTTTCACAGATTTTTACTTCGTCGGGAAGTAAGACTTGGCCACTGGTTGATTCACGAACCTATAACAATATATACATATATATCAAAGTATGTTCAAAATATATTTACAACACTTTTAATATATTTTGATGTTTTAAGTTTATTAAGTCAGCTGTCCTCGTTAGTAACCTACAACTAGTTGTCCACAGTTAGATGTACAGAAATAAATCGATAAATATTATCTTGAATCAATCCACGACCCAGTGTATACGTATCTCAGTATTGATCACAACTCAAACTATATATATTTTGGAATCAACCTCAACCCTGTATAGCTAACTCCAACATTCACATATAGAGTGTCTATGGTTGTTCCGAAATATATATAGATGTGTCGACATGATAGGTCGAAACATTGTATACGTGTCTATGGTATCTCAAGATTACATAATATACAATACAAGTTGATTAAGTTATGGTTGGAATAGATTTGTTACCAATTTTCACGTAGCTAAAATGAGAAAAATTATCCAATCTTGTTTTACCCATAACTTCTTCATTTTAAATCCGTTTTGAGTGAATCAAATTGCTATGGTTTCATATTGAACTCTATTTTATGAATCTAAACAGAAAAAGTATAGGTTTATAGTCGGAAAAATAAGTTACAAGTCGTTTTTGTAAAGGTAGTCATTTCAGTCGAAAGAACGACGTCTAGATGACCATTTTAGAAAACATACTTCCACTTTGAGTTTAACCATAATTTTTGGATATAGTTTCGTGTTCATAATAAAAATCATTTTCTCAGAATAACAATTTTTAAATCAAAGTTTATCATAGTTTTTAATTAACTAACCCAAAACAGCCCGCGGTGTTACTACGACGGCGTAAATCCGGTTTTACGGTGTTTTTCGTGTTTCCAGGTTTTAAATCATTAAGTTAGCATATCATATAGATATAGAACATGTGTTTAGTTGATTTTAAAAGTCAAGTTAGAAGGATTAACTTTTGTTTGCGAACAAGTTTAGAATTAACTAAACTATGTTCTAGTGATTACAAGTTTAAACCTTCGAATAAGATAGCTTTATATGTATGAATCGAATGATGTTATGAACATCATTACTACCTTAAGTTCCTTGGATAAACCTACTGGAAAAGTTAAAAATGGATCTAGCTTCAACGGATCCTTGGATGGCTCGAAGTTCTTGAAGCAGAATCATGACACGAAAACAAGTTCAAGTAAGATCATCACTTGAAATAAGATTGTTATAGTTATAGAAATTGAACCAAAGTTTGAATATGATTATTACCTTGTATTAGAATGATAACCTACTGTAAGAAACAAATATTTCTTGAGGTTGGATGATCACCTTACAAGATTGGAAGTGAGCTAGCAAACTTGAAAGTATTCTTGATTTTATGAAACTAGAACTTTTGGAATTTATGAAGAACACTTAGAACTTGAAGATAGAACTTGAGAGAGATCAATTAGATGAAGAAAATTGAAGAATGAAAGTGTTTGTAGGTGTTTTTGGTCGTTGGTGTATGGATTAGATATAAAGGATATGTAATTTTGTTTTCATGTAAATAAGTCATGAATGATTACTCATATTTTTGTAATTTTATGAGATATTTCATGCTAGTTGCCAAATGATGGTTCCCACATGTGTTAGGTGACTCACATGGGCTGCTAAGAGCTGATCATTGGAGTGTATATACCAATAGTACATACATCTAAAAGCTGTGTATTGTACGAGTACGAATACGGGTGCATACGAGTAGAATTGTTGATGAAACTGAACGAGGATGTAATTGTAAGCATTTTTGTTAAGTAGAAGTATTTTGATAAGTGTCTTGAAGTCTTTCAAAAGTGTATGAATACATATTAAAACACTACATGTATATACATTTTTAACTGAGTCGTTAAGTCATCGTTAGTCGTTACATGTAAATGTTGTTTTGAAACCTTTAGGTTAACGATCTTGTTAAATGTTGTTAACCCAATGTTTATAATATCAAAAGAGATTTTAAATTATTATATTATCATGATATTATGATGTACGAATATCTCTTAATATGATATATATACATTAAATGTCGTTACAACGATAATCGTTACATATATGTCTCATTTCAAAATCATTAAGTTAGTAGTCTTGTTTTTACATATGTAGTTCATTGTTAATATACTTAATGATATGTTTACATATCATAATATCATGTTAACTATATATATAACCATATATATGTCATCATATAGTTTTTACAAGTTTTAACGTTCGTGAATCACCGGTCAACTTGGGTGGTCAATTGTCTATATGAAACCTATTTCAATTAATCAAGTCTTAACAAGTTTGATTGCTTAACATGTTGGAAACATTTAATCATGTAAATATCAATCTCAATTAATATATATAAACATGGAAAAGTTCGGGTCACTACAGATTCGACCTTCTCGGTCCACCGTTTCAATCCGATCGGTCCTTCGGTTCCATCAAATTCCAAAGGTTTGCAGGCAGTGAATTCTTTGTAGTTGCATCCTACACGATTTCCTGTACTGCTAGATCCAAGGTTATTGTTGGTATGTAGCGCAGCCTGTACTGCGGCTATGTTTGAAGCTAGAAAAGTACGGAATTCCTCTTCATTCATATTCACGGTGTGTCGAGTAGTCGGTGCCATTTCCTTCAAAATAGTCAAATGGAACAAGTTAATCATACAGAATATTAAGAGTAGTTAATAGTATTTCGTAGCATAATATGAACTCATTTATAAAAGCTTTTTCTTCATATTAGCGTTTTATAAGTTTAAATTCGGGTAGTACCTACCCGTTAAGTTCATACTTAGTAGCTAATATACAATTCAACTACTACAATTCTATATGAAAAACTGATTATAATAATATTTCGCGTTCAAACTTTTACACAATATTTTACAAACTTACAATACCGCTTATTTTACATATAGCATGAAATATAGCACACAATAAATTTGATACAAGATGGTTGTGAAGATAATTCTAGCTAGTACACAAGTCGTTCAGCAAAGGCAATAAAGACACGTAATTGTCCAACAGTCCTGTAACAATCTAAAAACCTCATTTCTTACCCCAATTACCGACTCCGTCACTTGTGGGAACGTTTTGTTTAATACTTGTAGCCCGATGTTCTTGTTCTCACTTTGGTGAGAAGCGAACATTACTAATCCGTAAGCATAACATGCTTCTTTATGTTGCATGTTAGCTGCTTTTTCTAAATCACGAAGTCCTATATTCGGATATATTGACGCATATATTGCGGGGAACCCAAATGCTATTTTACGCAACGGGTTAAGAAATTATTTTGACTCAATATATCCGAATATTGGACTTCGTGATTTAGAAAAAGCGGCTAACATGCAACATAAAGAAGCATGTTATGCTTACGGATTAGTAATGTTCGCTTCTCACCAAAGTGAGAACAAGAACATCGGGCTACAACTATTAAACAAAACGTTTCCACAAGTGACGGAGTCGGTAATTGGGGTAAGAAATGAGGTTTTTAGATTGTTACGGGACTGTTGGACATTACGTAACCCTCGTACTTTTGACGACGTTACAACACGCTGTCTTATCAACGGCCATAACGGTTATGTTCCACAAGACCAAGGATGGGAAGTAGTCCTAGTAAAACCAGAATGCATGACATGTTTCTGGACGTATGAATTACGTGTCTTTATTGCCTTTGCTGAACGACTTGTGTACTAGCTAGAATTATCTTCACAACTATCTTGTATCAAAGTTATTGTGTGCTATATTTCATGTTTTATGTAAAATAAGCGGTATTGTAAGTTTGTAAAATATTGTATAAAAGTTTGAACGCGAAATATTATTATAATCAGTTTTTCATATAGAATTGTAGTAGTTGAATTGTATATTAGCTACTAAGTATGAACTTAACGGGTAGGTACTACCCGAATTTAAACTTATAAAACGCTAATATGAAGAAAAAGCTTTTATAAATGAGTTCATATTATGCTACGAAATACTATTAACTACTCTTAATATTCTGTATGATTAACTTGTTCCATTTGACTATTTTGAAGGAAATGGCACCGACTACTCGACACACCGTGAATATGAATGAAGAGGAATTCCGTACTTTTCTAGCTTCAAACATAGCCGCAGTACAGGCTGTGCTACATACCAACAATAACCTTGGATCTAGCAGTACAGGAAATCGTGTAGGATGCACCTACAAAGAATTCACTGCCTGCAAACCTTTGGAATTTGATGGAACCGAAGGACCGATCGGATTGAAACGGTGGACCGAGAAGGTCGAATCGGTGTTTGCCATAAGTAAGTGTACTGAAGAGGACAAAGTGAAGTACGCTACGCATACCTTCACAGGTTCTGCGTTAACATGGTGGAATACCAATCTAGAGCAAGTGGGACAAGACGATGCGTACGCACTACCGTGGTCAGCATTCAAGCACTTGATGAACGAGAAGTACCGTCCCAGAACCGAGGTCAATAAGCTCAAGACAGAACTTAGAGGGTTACGAACCCAAGGATTTGATATTACCACGTACGAAAGACGATTCACAGAATTGTGCCTATTGTGTCCGGGAGCATTCGAAGATGAGGAAGAGAAGATCGACGCGTTTGTGAAAGGATTACCGGAAAGAATCCAAGAAGATATAAGTTCACACGAGCCCGCCTCCATACAACAGGCATGTAGAATGGCTCACAAACTAGTGAACCAGATTGAAGAAAGAATTAAAGAACAGACTGCTGAAGAGGCCAATGTGAAGCAAGTCAAAAGAAAGTGGGAGGAAAACGGTGATAAGAATCACCAATACAACAACAACAGCAATTACAACAATAATCGCAACAATTATCCCAACAATCGCAACATCAATCGCAACTACAACAAACGGCCCAACAACAACAACAACAACAACAGCAACTACAACAATCATCCCAACAACAATAATAACCGCAACAACAACAACAATCAGAAGCAGCTATGCCAAAGGTGTGAAAAGTATCACTCGGGGTTCTGCACCAAATTTTGCAATAAGTGTAAAAGAAATGGTCATAGCGCGGCGAAGTGTGAGGTCTACGGACCAGGGGTTAATAGAACGAAAGGAACAAATGGTGTCGGAACGAGTAATGGCGGAGCAAGTAGTGTCGGAGCAAGTTATGCCAATGTAGTTTGTTATAAATGTGGAAAACCGGGCCACATTATTAGAAATTGCCCGAACCAGGAGAACACGAATGGACAAGGTCGCGGAAGAGTTTTCAATATTAATGAGGCAGAGGCACAGGAAGACCCGGAGCTTGTTACGGGTACGTTTCTTATTGACAATAAATCTGCTTACGTTTTATTTGATTCGGGTGCGGATAGAAGCTATATGAGTAGAGATTTTTGTGCTAAATTAAGTTGTCCATTGACGCCTTTGGATAGTAAATTTTTACTCGAATTAGCAAATGGTAAATTAATTTCAGCAGATAATATATGTCGGAATCGAGAAATTAAACTGGTTAGCGAAACAATTAAGATTGATTTGATACCAGTAGAGTTAGGGAGTTTTGATGTGATAATCGGTATGGACTGGTTGAAAGAAGTGAAAGCGGAGATCGTTTGTTACAAAAATGCAATTCGCATTATACGAGAAAAAGGAAAACCCTTAATGGTGTACGGAGAAAAGGGCAACACGAAGCTACATCTTATTAGTAATTTGAAGGCACAAAAACTAATAAGAAAAGGTTGCTATGCTGTTCTAGCACACGTCGAGAAAGTACAAACTGAAGAAAAGAGCATCAATGATGTTCCCATTGCAAAAGAATTTCCCGATGTATTTCCGAAAGAATTACCGGGATTACCCCCACATCGATCCGTTGAATTTCAAATAGATCTTGTACCAGGAGCTGCACCAATAGCTCGTGCTCCTTACAGACTCGCACCCAGCGAGATGAAAGAACTGCAAAGCCAATTACAAGAACTTTTAGAGCGTGGTTTCATTCGACCAAGCACATCACCGTGGGGAGCTCCTGTTTTGTTTGTCAAGAAGAAAGATGGTACATTCAGGTTATGTATCAACTACCGAGAGTTGAACAAACTTACCATCAAGAACCGCTACCCACTACCGAGAATCGACGACTTATTTGATCAACTACAAGGCTCGTCTGTTTATTCAAAGATTGACTTACGTTCCGGGTATCATCAAATGCGGGTGAAAGAAGATGATATTCCAAAGACTGCTTTCAAAACACGTTACGGTCATTACGAGTTTATGGTCATGCCGTTTGGTTTAACTAATGCACCAGCTGTGTTCATGGACCTTATGAACCGAGTGTGTGGACCATACCTTGACAAGTTTGTCATTGTTTTCATTGACGACATACTTATTTACTCAAAGAATGACCAAGAACACGGTGAACATTTGAGAAAGGTGTTAGAAGTATTGAGGAAGGAAGAATTGTACGCTAAGTTTTCAAAGTGTGCATTTTGGTTGGAAGAAGTTCAATTCCTCGGTCACATAGTGAACAAAGAAGGTATTAAGGTGGATCCGGCAAAGATAGAAACTGTTGAAAAGTGGGAAACCCCGAAAACTCCGAAACACATACGCCAGTTTTTAGGACTAGCTGGTTACTACAGAAGGTTCATCCAAGATTTTTCCAGAATAGCAAAACCCTTGACTGCATTAACGCATAAAGGGAAGAAATTTGAATGGAATGATGAACAAGAGAAAGCGTTTCAGTTATTGAAGAAAAAGCTAACTACGGCACCTATATTGTCATTGCCTAAAGGGAATGATGATTTTGTGATTTATTGTGACGCATCAAAGCAAGGTCTCGGTTGTGTATTAATGCAACGAACGAAGGTGATTGCTTATGCGTCTAGACAATTGAAGATTCACGAACAAAATTATACGACGCATGATTTGGAATTAGGAGCGGTTGTTTTTGCATTAAAGACTTGGAGGCACTACTTATATGGGGTCAAAAGTATTATATATACCGACCACAAAAGTCTTCAACACATATTTAATCAGAAACAACTGAATATGAGGCAGCGTAGGTGGATTAAATTGTTGAATGATTACGACTTTGAGATTCGTTACCACCCGGGGAAGGCAAATGTGGTAGCCGATGCCTTGAGCAGGAAGGACAGAGAACCCATTCGAGTAAAATCTATGAATATAATGATTCATAATAACCTTACTACTCAAATAAAGGAGGCGCAACAAGGAGTTTTAAAAGAGGGAAATTTAAAGGATGAAATACCCAAAGGATCGGAGAAGCATCTTAATATTCAGGAAGACGGAACCCGGTATAGGGCTGAAAGGATTTGGGTACCAAAATTTGGAGATATGAGAGAAATGGTACTTAGAGAAGCTCATAAAACCAGATACTCAATACATCCTGGAACGGGGAAGATGTACAAGGATCTCAAGAAACATTTTTGGTGGCCAGGTATGAAAGCCGATGTTGCTAAATACGTAGGAGAATGTTTGACGTGTTCCAAAGTCAAAGCTGAGCATCAGAAACCATCAGGTCTACTTCAACAACCCGAAATCCCGGAATGGAAATGGGAAAACATTACCATGGATTTCATTACTAAATTGCCAAGGACTGAAAGTAGTTTTGATACTATTTGGGTAATAGTTGATCGTCTCACCAAATCAGCACACTTCCTGCCAATAAGAGAAGATGACAAGATGGAGAAGTTAGCACGACTGTATTTGAAGGAAGTCGTCTCCAGACATGGAATACCAATCTCTATTATCTCTGATAGGGATGGTAGATTTATTTCAAGATTCTGGCAGACATTACAGCAAGCATTAGGAATTCGTCTAGACATGAGTACTGCCTATCATCCACAAACTGATGGGCAGAGCGAAAGGACGATACAAACGCTTGAAGACATGCTACGAGCATGTGTTATTGATTTCGGAAACAGTTGGGATCAACATCTACCGTTAGCAGAATTTTCCTACAACAACATCTACCATTCAAGCATTGAGATGGCGCCGTTTGAAGCACTTTATGGTAGAAAGTGCAGGTCTCCAATTTGTTGGAGTGAAGTGGGGGATAGACAGATTACGGGTCCGGAGATTATACAAGAAACTACCGAGAAGATCATCCAAATTCAACAACGGTTGAAAACCGCCCAAAGTCGACAAAAGAGCTACGCTGACATTAAAAGAAAAGATATAGAATTTGAAATTGGAGAGATGGTCATACTTAAAGTTGCACCTTGGAAAGGCATTGTTCGATTTGGTAAACGAGGGAAATTAAATCCAAGGTATATTGGACCATTCAAGATTATTGATCGTGTCGGACCAGTAGCTTACCGACTTGAGTTACCTCAACAACTCGCTGCTGTACATAACACTTTCCACGTCTCGAATTTGAAGAAATGTTTTGCTAAAGAAGATCTCACTATTCCGTTAGATGAAATCCAAATCAACGAAAAACTCCAATTCATCGAAGAACCCGTCGAAATAATGGATCGTGAGGTTAAAAGACTTAAGCAAAACAAGATACCAATTGTTAAGGTTTGATGGAATGCTCGTAGAGGACCCGAGTTCAC
This sequence comes from Rutidosis leptorrhynchoides, assembly GCF_046630445.1. Taxonomy (NCBI): domain Eukaryota; kingdom Viridiplantae; phylum Streptophyta; class Magnoliopsida; order Asterales; family Asteraceae; genus Rutidosis; species Rutidosis leptorrhynchoides. The sequence goes on from NC_092339.1 coordinate 261,133,589, forward strand.
CTGGGAGTGTGAAGATCAGATGAAGAAGAAATACCCGCATCTATTTCCAGAAGATTCGTCAATACCTTCAACAGCTTAAAATTTCGGGACGAAATTTATTTAACGGGTAGGTACTGTAGTGACCCGAACTTTTCCATGTTTATATATATTAATTGAGATTGATATTTACATGATTAAATGTTTCCAACATGTTAAGCAATCAAACTTGTTAAGACTTGATTAATTGAAATATGTTTCATATAGACAATTGACCACTCAAGTTGACCGGTGATTCACGAACGTTAAAACTTGTAAAAACTATACGATGACATATATATAGTTAACATGTTTTTATTATAAGTATGTATCTCATTAGGTATTTTAACAATGAGTTATATACATAAAAATGAGACTATTAATTTAAGAAACTCGAAAACGATATATATACCGATTATCGTTATAACAACGTCTTACTAGGTACATATGAATCATATTAAGATATTGATACACTTGGTTAATTATGTTAAATGATAAGTAAATATATTATTAAGTGTATTAACAATGAAATATATATGTAAAAATAAGACTACTAACTTAATGATTTCGAAACGAGACATATATGTAACGATTATCGTTGTAACGACATTTAACTGTATATACTGTAACATCCCGCGTTTTTCCGTTAAATTTATTTTTAACACTGTCTTTTTTTTTTAAATAATATCCTTCGTTATTTAAATTCGTAGTTTCCGTTGACGAACGTTCATAATATTCTCGTTATTTAATTATAACATCACTCGTTTACTTGAGCGTTTTTAAAATATTCGTTTGGTTAATTCCCGCACCCGCTTTGAAACTTGAGGGACCGAGATTGCCAAGTGGGTAAACTAGTTGACTAGGTCAACTAGTCAACCCACCTCATCCACCCATTCACTTCCACTCATCTCCCTCATCTCTTTTCTCTCCATCTCAAGAACACACACACAAACCCATTCAATCATTCATCATCTAAATTCGATCTAGGAGGCCAACATCAAAACAAATTACGTATTTGGAATCCTCTCTTCATCCTCTACAATTTGATACCAACTTCATCTCGTTTGGGTAACATTTCTAAAACTCTAGATTTCTCAAATTCGTGTTTTTGACTTGATATGTTGTTAGTTAGTGTCTATGGCTCGTGTATAACATGAATATATGATTTGTATGCTCGATTCGTTGTTTTGAGTAACTAGTTTGAACATTTGAAATGGGTGTGCTAAATCTTTGATTTTGGATGAGTTAATGTTGTTAAATTGTTAAAGTTCATGTTTTAATTGTGTTACTAGTATCACTAGCTTCGTTTTGATGCGTAGGTTGATTAAGGAAACTTCAAAAACATGAATATTGATTTTTGCGAATTTTGGTTAGGGTTTGATAGACTTAAAACAAGCTTTTGATGTTTCAAATGCCATGAAATGTTATTAGTAAGTGTTTAGTTGTAATGTATGTTTCATTACCTTCAAAACGGCATATCGTATGTGTAAATTGGATTTCCGAATCATAAAATACGTTTTACGAACTTGAAACTTTGAAAATGGACTTTTATTGATCACTTGATGAGATTTCGGTTATTGTAAATGATGTTTTTGCTTGGTGAAAGGTAGTTAATTGTATTCCTTGTCAAAAGAGCTTTCCAATGATATAAGATGCGTATTCTAAGTGTTTACGGTTTGCGTTTTGTGCTAAATTGAATTTTGGATCAAGACTTGAACTTTTGAAACTGACCAGGCACCAGGCCACGTCTAATGTCGCGGCGCGACACCTCAGGCCGCGGCGCGGCAATAGCCGTGTTTGGGTTCTGACCTACTTTGTCAAATTTCGAAAAATGTTTGCTATGCTACGCACCTCCGATTCACATGTAACTTGTTCTAACATGCTTATATATGAATAAAAACCTCAGAAAAATAGTTCGGGACCCGACCCGAACGTGTTGACTTTCGTTGACTTTGACCGACCAAAGTTTGACTTTTTGTCAAACTTAACCAAATGATTATGCAACCTTCCTAACTTGTTTCTGTACTTGTATCTTGCATGAAACTTGACAATTTGATTCACATGCTACATAATCGAGTCGTAACGAGCCATAGGACTAATTGAACACATTTCACCCAACCATGTGTCGTAACCGGTTAATTGATACAATTTACTTGTTTAGGTCAAGACTAAGCAACTTTCATGCACACGTTTACTTTGTGAAGTACATTTATACTCGTGCACTCGAGGTGAGATCATAGTCCCATCTTTCAACAACTTTTATACTTTTAAATTATGGGATGAGAAACATATACAGTTTTATACTACATACTTTTATACTTTGAACACAAGTACAAGGAAACAAACATTCCACAGCGAGTTAGAACAAAAATCCTCAATTCGATTATCATTAGTTACACTTGCAGGGTGTAAGCGAGAACTTATATTGTGTGGCCATACGGGTTTGACAAACCCTCATTACGGACGGTTCGCTACCGTCTACGGATGAAATATATTTTCGAGAAACAGTGTATGTTCTAACACTATTGTGATGGGGTTCTATGGAAGGAAACGTTAAGTCTTGATAATTGGGTGCTCGCGAACAATACTTTTGGAATGCAAACGATTTAGATAATCAACGTTATGGAAATACAAAATCTTGTGGTTCAAAAACAACGTTTATTACAAACACCTATGATTTCACCAACGTTTTTCGTTGACAGTTTTCTATATGTTTCTCAGGTTCATACTTGGCTATTTGATACATGCTTCCGCGTACACTCATACTTGCTTGGAGTCGAGCATACATGCATACACTCTGATTTCTTGCTTGGGGTCAAGCATACATACATACATACGCTAGTGATAGCACCTCTGGATTCAAACATATTGTTTACATACTTACGCTATTTATAGCAACTGTGATTTTCAACTTATATTATGTCGCAAGTTATGTCATTTATACTTTACAACTTTTGTAAACTTAGACTTGTTGTCGAATTGTTTGTAAACTAAACTTTGCAAGTCTTGTACGTTTCAAATGAATGCGACATAATTTTGGTCAAACGAGTCTCATATAGGGACTATGACCACGCAACGGGACCTAAGTAGTCGGCGCCTCGAATGACGATTTTGTCGGGTCGCTACAGATGGTATCAGAGCGTTGGTTGTAGGGAACTAGGACGTGCATTAGTGTGTCTAACAGAGTCGTTAGGACGCATTAGTGAGTCTAGACTACAACCGGATAGTTAGCATTTGCATTCTGACATACATTTGCTATAGATAGCACTTACTTGACTACTTGTGCATTATACTCGAATCATTCTTAGGCAAACTTCTTAATGGTACCAAGTTTTCATCATACGAACTCGTATTCTGCAACTTTCTGGTAACACGCGTAAATTCAGGATTCATACCCGTATGGATGACGACGACTTCATTAGTCACACTTGTTCGGGAACTCTGTCTCCCGGATTGTTATTTGCCACCGTTTCAACTTACTATCGGTTTCCCACTGGTGTTTCTTACTATCTACTATTTGGTGTTACTACCATCACTACTCTAGGTGAGTATCGTCATCAACATTTATCACTACGGTTGCGTGCTACTCGTTATCATGACTCGTTACTCTTTTCATACCTGAATACCTTATTGTCTGACTCGAACCACATTGACGTGAACAATCATTTATACACTCCCCTCGGGGAACGCTTCTTTATAGTTGCACTAATTCTTTCGATTCAATACGAGTCACGTTAGAGACGTCGTTACACTTTGTTTATTTTAAACTTCACGATTACACGAACTTGAATCTATAGAGTAATGTGGGAATGGAGGTATGAGTTAGCGTAATATAACGACACTCGATCAACGTGGTTATATTACGGTAAGACATACCAAAGTTCTAATGACTCGTGATGGTGATTGGACTCGATCAACCTAATCATCACCATGTGCCATGTACATGACTTCATCTATTCATGTTTGGACATCTGAAAACTCTGAAAGTACTGACAACAACCATACCGGGGACACACCTTCGAATGTTGTCGAACCATATTTATGCTTCCGAATGAATGACGAATTCTTTCAACTTCAAACATACGTTATACATGAATACTATCTCGTCCTCGCACAGTTTTATCAACGAACTACAATATACCTGTTATGCTCACACCGAGGTGGAAACTTCTCTCGTATTACACTCGTACTTCCGTATAAGGAAATCTTTGATTCTAAATTTTCAATGGAGAGATAGACTCTTCACGTTATACTAGTACTCGCCTCGAGGGTGAATAGCCCCGACGAACGTTTTCAGAAACCGATGAGAACTTGCTCCGAAAAACGTTTTTGGAAACAGATAAATCTTCCGCGACGCGAATTTTTCTTGAGAAACTTGTCCTAACAAACTTGTTCAAATATACCTTACGGAATGTACTTTGTTTCGGATCGAGATTCTTGTTTTACTTCTAGATTTTGGAGTACCTTACAAAAAGCCTCGGGACCGCGTTTAGACATGAGTACCGCGTACCATCCACAACCCGACGGACCGAACAAACATACGATTTAGGTCTTGAAAACCATAATACGAATTTGTATTACCAACTTCAAATTTACTTGAGAAAAGTATTTTTCCTTTAACCGAATCCTCATACTACAATGATTTTCATTCAAGTCTTAACGTCACACTTTTCGAGGACCCGTATAGCCGTAATCGTCGTTTTCTTAATTTGTTGAACCGAAGTAGGTGACAAGCGAACCACCGGACCCGAAATCATTCATGAAACAACCGGGAAATTTTTCAATTCCAAGAAAGACTCAAGGCGGATCGTAGTCGCCAAAAGAACTATGCCGATGTTAGACGTGAACCTCTCGAATTCCACGTGGGAAAACCGCGTCACGTTAAGAGTCGCACCTTGGAAAGGTGCAATCCGTTTCGGGAAACGTAGGAAGCTAAATCCGCTATATTTCGATCCTTTAAATTCTTGGGGTGTTTTGGACCCGTTGCTAGCCGTTTAGATTTTCCGACTCATTTCGAGTCTCCGTTTATCCTACATTCGATGTATCAACTTAAAGACGTGTTTTGCGAAACGAGAACTTGTTATCTCCCTTGATGAACTCACTATCGACGATAACCCTCACTTCCTAGGAGAACCGGTTGAAACCATGAATCGTGAAGCCAAACCTTAAAACAACATACGACCCCGACCTTCAAGTTCGTTGAAATGCTCAAGGACGTACCTTCACTTATTCGTAGAATTTACAACGCGAGATCTCGAGTAAGACTCAACAACTACTACTTCCAACTAAATTTCAGGACGAAATTTCTTTTAAGGTGTAGGTAATGTAACATCCCGCGTTTTTCCGTTAAATTTATTTTTAACACTGTCTTTTTTTTTTAAATAATATCCTTCGTTATTTAAATTCGTAGTTTCCGTTGACGAACGTTCATAATATTCTCGTTATTTAATTATAACATCACTCGTTTACTTGAGCGTTTTTAAAATATTCGTTTGGTTAATTCCCGCACCCGCTTTGAAACTTGAGGGACCGAGATTGCCAAGTGGGTAAACTAGTTGACTAGGTCAACTAGTCAACCCACCTCATCCACCCATTCACTTCCACTCATCTCCCTCATCTCTTTTCTATCCATCTCAAGAACACACACACAAACCCATTCAATCATTCATCATCTAAATTCGATCTAGGAGGCCAACATCAAAACAAATTACGTATTTGGAATCCTCTCTTCATCCTCTACAATTTGATACCAACTTCATCTCGTTTGGGTAACATTTCTAAAACTCTAGATTTCTCAAATTCGTGTTTTTGACTTGATATGTTGTTAGTTAGTGTCTATGGCTCGTGTATAACATGAATATATGATTTGTATGCTCGATTCGTTGTTTTGAGTAACTAGTTTGAACATTTGAAATGGGTGTGCTAAATCTTTGATTTTGGATGAGTTAATGTTGTTAAATTGTTAAAGTTCATGTTTTAATTGTGTTACTAGTATCACTAGCTTCGTTTTGATGCGTAGGTTGATTAAGGAAACTTCAAAAACATGAATATTGATTTTTGCGAATTTTGGTTAGGGTTTGATAGACTTAAAACAAGCTTTTGATGTTTCAAATGCCATGAAATGTTATTAGTAAGTGTTTAGTTGTAATGTATGTTTCATTACCTTCAAAACGGCATATCGTATGTGTAAATTGGATTTCCGAATCATAAAATACGTTTTACGAACTTGAAACTTTGAAAATGGACTTTTATTGATCACTTGATGAGATTTCGGTTATTGTAAATGATGTTTTTGCTTGGTGAAAGGTAGTTAATTGTATTCCTTGTCAAAAGAGCTTTCCAATGATATAAGATGCGTATTCTAAGTGTTTACGGTTTGCGTTTTGTGCTAAATTGAATTTTGGATCAAGACTTGAACTTTTGAAACTGACCAGGCACCAGGCCACGTCTAATGTCGCGGCGCGACACCTCAGGCCGCGGCGCGGCAATAGCCGTGTTTGGGTTCTGACCTACTTTGTCAAATTTCGAAAAATGTTTGCTATGCTACGCACCTCCGATTCACATGTAACTTGTTCTAACATGCTTATATATGAATAAAAACCTCAGAAAAATAGTTCGGGACCCGACCCGAACGTGTTGACTTTCGTTGACTTTGACCGACCAAAGTTTGACTTTTTGTCAAACTTAACCAAATGATTATGCAACCTTCCTAACTTGTTTCTGTACTTGTATCTTGCATGAAACTTGGCAATTTGATTCACATGCTACATAATCGAGTCGTAACGAGCCATAGGACTAATTGAACACATTTCACCCAACCATGTGTCGTAACCGGTTAATTGATACAATTTACTTGTTTAGGTCAAGACTAAGCAACTTTCATGCACACGTTTACTTTGTGAAGTACATTTATACTCGTGCACTCGAGGTGAGATCATAGTCCCATCTTTCAACAACTTTTATACTTTTAAATTATGGGATGAGAAACATATACAGTTTTATACTACATACTTTTATACTTTGAACACAAGTACAAGGAAACAAACATTCCATAGCGAGTTAGAACAAAAATCCTCAATTCGATTATCATTAGTTACACTTGCAGGGTGTAAGCGAGAACTTATATTGTGTGGCCATACGGGTTTGACAAACCCTCATTACGGACGGTTCGCTACCGTCTACGGATGAAATATATTTTCGAGAAACAGTGTATGTTCTAACACTATTGTGATGGGGTTCTATGGAAGGAAACGTTAAGTCTTGATAATTGGGTGCTCGCGAACAATACTTTTGGAATGAAAACGATTTAGATAATCAACGTTATGGAAATACAAAATCTTGTGGTTCAAAAACAACGTTTATTACAAACACCTATGATTTCACCAACGTTTTTCGTTGACAGTTTTCTATATGTTTCTCAGGTTCATACTTGGCTATTTGATACATGCTTCCGCGTACACTCATACTTGCTTGGAGTCGAGCATACATGCATACACTCTGATTTCTTGCTTGGGGTCAAGCATACATACATACATACGCTAGTGATAGCACCTCTGGATTCAAACATATTGTTTACATACTTACGCTATTTATAGCAACTGTGATTTTCAACTTATATTATGTCGCAAGTTATGTCATTTATACTTTACAACTTTTGTAAACTTAGACTTGTTGTCGAATTGTTTGTAAACTAAACTTTGCAAGTCTTGTACGTTTCAAATGAATGCGACATAATTTTGGTCAAACGAGTCTCATATAGGGACTATGACCACGAAACGGGACCTAAGTAGTCGGCGCCTCGAATGACGATTTTGTCGGGTCGCTACATATACATCATACTAAGATATATTATATATCATAATATCATGATAATATAATAATTTAACATCTCATTTGTTATAATAAACAATGGGTTAACAATATTCAACAAGATCGTTAACCTAAAGGTTTCAAAACAACATTTACATGTAACGACTAACGATGACTTAACGACTCAGTTAAAATGTATATACATGTAGTGTTTTAATATGTATTCATACACTTTTGAAAGACTTCAAGACACTTATCAAAATACTTCTACTTAACAAAAATGCTTACAATTACATTCTCGTTCAGTTTCATCAACAATTCTACTCGTATGCACCCGTATTCGTACTCGTACAATACACAGCTTTTAGATGTATGTACTATTGGTATAAACACTCCAATGATCAGCTCTTAGCAGCCCATGTGAGTCACCTAACACATGTGGGAACCATCATTTGGCAACTAGCATGAAATATCTCATAAAATTACAAAAATATGAGTAATCATTCATGACTTATTTACATGAAAACAAAATTACATATCCTTTATATCTAATCCATACACCAACGACCAAAAACACCTACAAACACTTTCATTCTTCAATTTTCTTCATCTAATTGATCTCTCTCAAGTTCTATCTTCAAGTTCTAAGTGTTCTTCATATATTTTACAAGTTCTAGTTACATAAAATCAAGAATACTTTCAAGTTTGCTAGCTCACTTCCAATCTTGTAAGGTGACCATCCAACCTCAAGAAAACTTTGTTTCTTACAGTAGGTTATCATTCTTATACAAGGTAATAATCATATTCAAACTTTGGTTCAATTTCTATAACTATAACAATCTTATTTCAAGTGATGATCTTACTTGAACTTGTTTTCGTGTCATGATTCTGCTTCAAGAACTTCGAGCCATCCAAGGATCCGTTGAAGCTAGATCTATTTTTCACTTTTCCAGTAGGTTTATCCAAGGAACTTAAGGTAGTAATGATGTTCATAACATCATTCGATTCATACATATAAAGCTATCTTATTCGAAGGTTTAAACTTGTAATCACTAGAACATAGTTTAGTTAATTCTAAACTTGTTCGCAAACAAAAGTTAATCCTTCTAACTTGACTTTTAAAATCAACTAAACACATGTTCTATATCTATATGATATGCTAACTTAATGATTTAAAACCTGGAAACACGAAAAACACCGTAAAACCGGATTTACGCCGTCGTAGTAACACCGCGGGCTGTTTTGGGTTAGTTAATTAAAAACTATGAAAAACTTTGATTTAAAAGTTGTTATTCTGAGAAAATGATTTTTACTATGAACATGAAACTATATCCAAAAATTATGGTTAAACTCAAAGTGGAAGTATGTTTTCTAAAATGGTCATCTAGACGTCGTTCTTTCGACTGAAATGACTACCTTTAAAAAAACGACTTGTAACTTATTTTTCCGACTATAAACCTATACTTTTTCTGTTTAGATTCATAAAATAGAGTTCAATATGAAACCATAGCAATTTGATTCACTCAAAACGGATTTAAAATAAAGAAGTTATGGGTAAAACAAGATTGGATAATTTTTCTCATTTTAGCTACGTGAAAATTGGTAACAAATCTATTCCAACCATAACTTAATCAACTTGTATTGTATATTATGTAATCTTGAGATACCATAGACACGTATACAATGTTTCGACCTATCATGTCGACACATCTATATATATTTCGGAACAACCATAGACACTCTATATGTGAATGTTGGAGTTAGCTATACAGGGTTGAGGTTGATTCCAAAATATATATAGTTTGAGTTGTGATCAATACTGAGATATGTATACACTGGGTCGTGGATTGATTCAAGATAATATTTATCGATTTATTTTCTGTACATCTAACTGTGGACAACTAGTTGTAGGTTACTAACGAGGACAACTGACTTAATAAACTTAAAACATCAAAATATATTAAAAGTGTTGTAAATATATTTTGAACATACTTTGATATATATGTATATATTGTTATAGGTTCGTGAATCAACCAGTGGCCAAGTCTTACTTCCCGACGAAGTAAAAATCTGTGAAAGTGAGTTATAGTCCTACTTTTAAAATCTAATATTTTTGGGATGAGAATACATGCAGGTTTTATAAATGATTTACAAAATAGGCACAAGTACGTGAAACTACATTCTATGGTTGAATTATCGAAATCTAATATGCCCCTTTTTATTAAGTCTGGTAATCTAAGAATTAGGATACAGACACCCTAATTGAGGCGAATCCTAAAGATAGATCTATTGGGCCTAACAAACCCCATCCAAAGTACCGGATGCTTTAGTACTTCGAAATTTATATCATATCCGAAGGGTGTCCCGGAATGATGGGGATATTCTTATATATGCATCTTGTTAATGTCGGTTACTAGGTGTTCACCATATGAATGATTTTTATCTCTATGTATGGGATGTGTATTGAAATATGAAAAATCTTGTGGTCTATTATTATGATTTGATATATATAGGTTAAACCTATAACTCACCAACATTTTTGTTGACGTTTTAAGCATGTTTATTCTCAGGTGATTATTAAGAGCTTCCGCTGTCGCATACTTAAATAAGGACGAGATTTGGAGTCCATGCTTGTATGATATTGTGTAAAAACTGCATTCAAGAAACTTATTTTGTTGTAACATATTTGTATTGTAAACCATTATGTAATGGTCGTGTGTAAACAAGATATTTTAGATTATCATTATTTGATAATCTACGTAAAGCTTTTTAAACCTTTATTGATGAAATAAAGGTTATGGTTGTTTTAAAATGAATGCAGTCTTTGAAAAACGTCTCATATAGAGGTCAAAACCTCGCAACGAAATCAATTAATATGGAACGTTTTTAATCAATAAGAACGGGACATTTCAGTAAACACATCGTAACTTATGGATTTCCCAATGTAATATCCCCCATCTTTCGAACGAAAGCCTTTTATAAACCAATGCATTCTTGGAACGTTCTTCGAATGTCTTACAAACTGATCTCGCCTTAAATAGTTGTGCCGAAGAATTCTGACCGACTCTAGATAAGATTTCATCAATCATGTCTCCGGGTAGGTCTCTTAAAATATTGGTTTGTCTATCCATTTTGTGTTTTTATACTGTAAAATAGACAAGAGTTAGATTCATAAAAAAAAATACTTATTAATACAAGCAATTTTTTTACATATATCATAAAGCATAAGCACACTATATTACATATATTATACCACACGAATACAACTATCTTATTCCGACTCGCTCGTTCTTCTTCTTCGGTTTTGGTTTGTTTTGTCAAGTTTCTAGGGATATATGATGTTCCCCTAATACGAGCCGTCGTTTTCCACATTGGTTTAGAAAAACCTGGTGGTTTAGAGGTTTCCGGGTCATTGTTACAACTTAAGGACTTCGGGGGTTGACGATACATATAAAGTTCATCGGGGTTGGAATTAGATTTCTCTATTTTTATGCCCTTTCCCTTATTATTTTCTTTTGCCTTTTTAAATTCAGTTGGGGTAATTTCTATAACATCATTGGAATTCTCGTCGGAATCCGATTCATAGGAGAATTGGAAATCCTCCCAATATTTTACTTCCTTGGCGGAAACACCATTGACCATAATTAACCTTGGTCGGTTGGTTGAGGATTTTCTTTTACTTAACCGTTTTATTATTTCCCCCACCGGTTCTATTTCCTCCTCCGGTTCCTCCTCTTCCGGTTCTGATTCTTCTTCCGGTTCTGATTCTTCTTCCGGTTCTTCTTCGGGAACTTGTGAATCAGTCCAATATATATTCGACTCTTCATTATTATTAGGTGAGTCAATGGGATTTGTGCTAGAGGTAGACATCTATCACACAATATCAAACATGTTAAGAGATTAATATATCACATAATATACACATGTTAATAATATATAGTTTCCAACAAAAATTTTAAGCAATCATTTTTAAAGAAAACACGGTCGAAGTCCAGACTCACTAATGCATCCTAACAAACTCGATAAGACACACTAATGCAAATTTTTTGGTTCTCTAAGACCAACGCTCGGATACCAACTGAAATGTCCCGTTCTTATTGATTAAAAACGTTCCATATTAATTGATTTCGTTGCGAGGTTTTGACCTCTATATGAGACGTTTTTCAAAGACTGCATTCATTTTTAAAACAAACCATAACCTTTATTTCATAAATAAAGGTTTAAAAAGTTTTACGTAGATTATCAAATAATGATAATCTAAAATATCCTGTTTACACACGACCATTACATAATGGTTTACAATACAAATATGTTACATCGAAATCAGTTTCTTGAATGCAGTTTTTACACAATATCATACAAAAATGGACTCCAAATCTTGTCCTTATTTTAGTATGCAACAGCGGAAGCTCTTAGTATTCACCTGAGAATAAACATGCTTTAAACGTCAACAAAAATGTTGGTGAGTTATAGGTTTAACCTATATATATCAAATCGTAACAATAGACCACAAGATTTCATATTTCAATATACATCCCATACATAGAGATAAAAATTATTCATATGGTAAACACCTGGTAATCGACATTAACAAGATGCATATATAAGAATATCTCCATCATTCCGGGACACCCTTCGGATATGATATAAATTTTGAAGTACTAAAGCATCCGGTACTTTGGATGGGGTTTGTTAGGCCCAATAGATCTATCTTTAGGATTCGCGTCAATTAGGGTGTCTGTTCCCTAATTCTTAGATTACCAGACTTAATAAAAAGGGGCATATTCGATTTCGATAATTCAACCATAGAATGTAGTTTCACGTACTTGTGTCTATTTTGTAAATCATTTATAAAACCTGCATGTACTCTCATCCCAAAAATATTAGATTTTAAAAGTGGGACTATAACTCACTTTCACAGATTTTTACTTCGTCGGGAAGTAAGACTTGGCCACTGGTCGATTCACGAACCTATAACAAATATGTACATATATATCAAAGTATTTTCAAAATATATTTACAACACTTTTAATACATTTTGATGTTTTAAGTTTATTAAGTCAGCTGTCCTCGTTAGTAACCTACAACTAGTTGTTCACAGTTAGATGTACAGAAATAAATCAATATATATTATCTTGAATCAATCCACGACCCAGTGTATACATATCTCAGTATTGATCACAACTCAAACCATATATATTTTGGAATCAACCTCAACCCTGTATAGCTAACTCCAACATTCACATATAGAGTGTCTATGGTTGTTCCGAAATATATATAGATGTGTCGACATGATAGGTTGAAACATTATATACGTGTCTATGGTATCTCAAGATTACATAATATATAATACAAGTTGATTAAGTTATGGTTGGAATAGATTTGTTACCAATTTTCACGTAGCTAAAATGAGAAAAATTATCCAATCTTGTTTTACCCATAACTTCTTAATTTTAAATCCGTTTTGAGTGAATCAAATTGCTATGATTTCATATTGAACTCTATTTTATGAATCTAAACAGAAAAAGTATAGGTTTATAGTCAGAAATATAAGTTACAAGTCGTTTTTATAAAGGTAGTCATTTCAGTCGAAAGAACGACGTCTAGATGACGATTTTAGAAAACATACTTACACTTTGAGTTTAACCATGATTTTTGGATATAGTTTCATGTTCATAAGAAAAATCATTTTCCCAGAAGAAAAACTTTTAAATCAAAGTTTATCATAGTTTTTAATTAACTAACCCAAAACAGCCCGCGGTGTTACTACGACGGCGTAAATTCGGTTTTACAGTTTTTTCGTGTTTCCAGGTTTTAAATCATTAAGGTATCATATCATATAGATATAGAACATATGTTTAGTTGATTTTAAAAGTCAAGTTAGAAGGATTAACTTTTGTTTGCGAACAAGTTTAGAATTAACTAAACTATGTTCTAGTGATTACAAGTTTAAACCTTCGAATAAGATAGCTTTATATGTATGAATCGAATGATGTTATGAACATCATTACTAACTTAAGTTCCTTGGATAAACCTACTGGAAAAGAGAAAAATGGATCTAGCTTCAACGGATCCTTAGATGGCTCGAAGTTCTTGAAGCAGAATCATGACACGAAAACAAGTTCAAGTAAGATCATCACTTGAAATAAGATTGTTATAGTTATAGAAATTGAACCAAAGTTTGAATATGATTATTACCTTGTATTAGAATGATAACCTACTATAAGAAACAAAGATTTCTTGAGGTTGGATGATCACCTTACAAGATTGGAAGTGAGCTAGCAAACTTGAAAGTATTCTTGATTTTATGTAACTAGAACTTGTAGAATTTATGAAGAACACTTTGAACTTGAAGATAGAACTTGAGAGAGATCAATTAGATGAAGAAAATTGAAGAATGAAAGTGTTTGTAGGTGTTTTTGGTCGTTGGTGTATGGATTAGATATAAAGGATATGTAATTTTGTTTTCATGTAAATAAGTCATGAATGATTACTCATATTTTTGTAATTTTATGAGATATTTCATGCTAGTTGCCAAATGATGGTTCCCACATGTGTTAGGTGACTCACATGGGCTGCTAAGAGCTGATCATTGGAGTGTATATACCAATAGTACATACATCTAAAACCTGTGTATTGTACGAGTACGAATACGGGTGCATACGAGTAGAATTGTTGATGAAATTGAACGAGGATGTAATTGTAAGCATTTTTGTTAAGTAGAAGTATTTTGATAAGTGTATTGGAGTCTTTCAAAAGTGTATAAATACATATTAAAACACTACATGTATATACATTTTAACTGAGTTGTTAAGTCATCGTTAGTCGTTACATGTAAGTGTTGTTTTGAAACCTTTAGGTTAACGATCTTGTTAAATGTTGTTAACCCAATGTTTATAATATCAAATGAGATTTTAAATTATTATATTATCATGATATTATCATGTATGAATATCTCTTAATATGATATATATACATTAAATGTCTTTACAACGATAATCGTTACATATATGTCTCGTTTAAAAATCATTAAGTTAGTAGTCTTGTTTTTTACATATGTAGTTCATTGTTAATATACTTAATGATATGTTTACTTATCATAATATCATGTTAACTATATATATATCCATATATATGTCATCATATAGTTTTTACAAGTTTTAACGTTCGTGAATCACCGGTCAACTTGGGTGGTCAATTGTCTATATGAAACCTATTTCAATTAATCAAGTCTTAAAAAGTTTGATTGCTTAACATGTTGGAAACATTTAATCATGTAAATATTAATCTCAATTAATATATATAAACATGGAAAAGTTTGGGTCACTACATATCTTGCTCGATAATATTCACAAATGCAAACACTAACACAAACAAAACGCGATATAAACACGTGCAATAATAGTATCACGATACAAGCTACAATCCTAGTTATCTCACCTACACACTAAGGCATTAACCAAATTCCCGTTCCGACCCGTACTCCCACAAGTCCCGTAACAAAATAAGCACACACAAAAGTCTAAGTCTAGGCACCTATCTCAAGTCGCCTAAATCCCTTAGACCATGCTCCGATACCACTTGAAACGACCACAAACCATTTTAACGAAAAACGACAATTTTGTTTTTACCGGAGCGGCGCACCAACCACAGGTGCGACGCTTTTGTGACACAAGAATGATGCTCCTATTTCTAAAAGCGGCGTTCCTGTCTACTTGTAACGACCCGCACTTTTTCGATCGTTCTATACTTATAAGATTAATATTTACATAAATTAAACCTTACCAACATGATAAGCAATCCAAATTGTCAAGATTTATATTTCCGAAAAGAGTTTACACAACGTTTGACCGTCTAGTTTGACCGATGATATCACGAACTATATAACATATGATAATTATATGTTTGTGTATATATATGTATATATACATATTTAACATGATCTAAGAATGTTTTAATATCTCATTTTGTATTAATAACAATAAGTTATAAGTATATTTTAAAACTACTAACTTAAGTTTTCAAAACGATAACTATACGTAATGTTTTTCGACGTAAATACTTATAACCTATATTACTTATACATAATCGTATAGATATGTATTTTATCACTTTTAAAGGGCTTACATACATAAAACAATATAATTATATTTACAAAAGATAGCTATATTTGAATCCTCGTTCCGTTTCCTCAAAGATTTCTATACGTATACCTAGAGTATATGTACCCGTATCATACGCAGCTTCTAGATGTATTTACTATTGGTATATACCAATAAAAATCTGTTCCTTAGCAGCCTTAAATGATTAAGAAACATGTGGAACCAACCATTTGTCAAGTAGCATGAATTATTTAGCAAGAAAACAAAGTTAGGTATCTTTTTTTTTTCCTTTATAACCTAAAAACGTTTTTATGCATGCACACCATTTCTTCACCCCATTTTCTCATACTTACACTTCCATTTCTCTCTAAAAATACTCTTAACTTCATACTTGATCATCTCCAAGCATTTTCCCCATCATTTAGCTTCAAAAACCTTACTTAATCACCATAAGAAAACCATACAAAAACACTTCAAGAAATCCTTCCAAGAACACAAACTTACTTCCAATCTTTCATCCAATTCCATCACCCTTTTGGTTCTAGCTTTTTACTCCTCTTTTACAGCAACCTTGTCCAAGGAACTTGAGGTAGAATCTATGTTCATAACCTTATTCGATTCATATATATATAGCTATCTTATTTTGTGGTATAAAATTTTAACAACAAGAACATAGTTTGAATGTTTTCAAACTTGTTTGCAAACTAAATAGATCCTTCTAACTTAACTTTTAAAATACTTCAAGACCTGTAATATATCATAAATATATGCTAATTTAACAAGGTATAACTTGGTTTTTCAAAGAACACCTTAAAAACTGAATTTACGACGTCGGAGTGCAACCGGGGGCTGTTTTGGGTTGGATAATTAAAAACCATCTTAAACTTTGAATTGGAGGTTTATTTTCTGGAAAAATGATTTTTACTATGAATATGATAACACATAAAAATTTCATGATTTAACTCAAAGTATAAGTATTTTTAGAAAAATAATCATTTAAGGTTGTTTACATGATGGAAAATGATTAACTTCATAAGTTTCACTAAAGTTTGACCTATGACCTGTGATTTCGAATACAAACTAAGGTATTTACAGTTCATAGTCTTAAAGAGGGACTCGATCCAAGGAAGTGACAAGTTGAATCAACGAAAACGGAGTTGTAACGAAGAAACTATGACCAAAACGAGATCGGATATCTAAGACTTGTTTAACTTCGGGATTAATTGGGAAAAATTAAATAAAATCACATATTTCTAAGATAACATGATATTTTATATATATGTACTTATAATTCAATTTTATATGGTTCAGGATCACCCGCAAACAACACGAGAAGATTAATCATAAGATCCCATGTTTGTACGCAACACGTCATTTGACAACACCGGTACTTTATGTACGCAACACGTCATTTGACAACACCGGTACCGTGGGTCAAGATTAATCTCGACCAATACATATACGATGGGGTTTTATTTATTTCGTTAGGGGGTTTTATTTATTTCATTGCGGGTATATTAAACATCTAAAAATGAACCATTAAAATTGAATTACTAACAACGAACTGCTAACTACGGACTAAGGAATTATTCAAAGTATTAAAAGTATAACAAGTATATATATGTGACGTTTGTTTAAAAAGAAAAGGTATTGATATATTATATATGGATAGGTTCGTGATATCAACCGGAGACCAAGTCAAATTATATATATCTTCAAGACAACAGTGAGTATATAGTCCCACTTTTAAACTCAAAATATTTCGGGATGAGAATACATGTATTTTATGTTTTACGATATGGACACAAGTAACTGAAAAATATATTCTACGTTGAGTTGTACCACTGGCATACTTCCCTGTAGCTTGGTAACTGTTATTTACAGCGGTATTGTAAACGCGAATCCTGTTGATAGATCTATCGGGCCTGACAACCCCAACCGGACTGGACGACCAGTATTCAACGGTTGCACAGTACTTCGTTTCGTGACTACACTTGGTACGGTGTAGTAAGATTTCATAATAAAGGGAATATGCGACGTGATTAAATGTTAAGTATGGTTACCAAGTGCTCAACCACTTAGAATATTTTTATTAAAATGTTTATATATGAAATCTTGTGGTCTATATTTATATCGCTGCCGGCATTAAACCTATATCTCACCAACTTTATGTTGACGTTTTAAACATGTCTATTCTCAGGTGATAATTAGAAGCTTCCGCTGCATCATGTTGAATCTAAGCAGGATCTTGCGTACGCATATTTGTGTCAAAAATAAGACTGCATATCCAAGAACTTGTGTTGTAAAATATGCTAGAAATCGGGTTGTTATTATCATTTGTAAAGTTTGTAAGTCGAAGATTATCGCTAAACGATAATCAACTTTATTTTGTCCAAAGCTTGTATCAAAAATAAGGATCATGGTTTGTAATGTATAATATATGCAGTTTTTCTTTAAAAAATGTCGCATATAGAGGTCAATACCTCGCAATGAAATCATACGTTATCTAACACGTTCTTATGGTTAAGGACGGGTTATGACATGTGGTATCAGAGCGGTGGTCTTAGCGAACCAGGTTTGCATTAGTGTGTCTAACTGATAAGTCGTTAGGATACATTAGTAAGTCTGGACTTTGACCGGGTCTGATTTAAAAACCATTGCTTATCATTGTTGGTTAAAATTTATATATAAATATTATGTAGTACTAATGGGTTAGTTGTTGTGTGATAGATGTCGGGCTCAAAACTTGTCATCACATTCAGCGACTCCGAACCAGAATCTTCAGATGGTGTTCCAGTCATTAACCTATCCGATGACGAAAATGATATCTTTGGGGAAGACTCACAAATTCCGGATGAACCAACTATAGAGAACCCGGAAAGTGAACCCGAGGAGGAAAGTGAACCCGAGGAGGAAAGTGAACCCGAGGAGGAAAGTGAACCCGAGAAGGAAAGTGAACCCGAGGAAGAAATACAAGAAATTACAAAAGACGAGTTCGAACTAAGAAAGAAACGAAAGGCTAATGAATTAGAAAATTCAAATCCCGAGTTTAGTAAGGATGATGTGGCACCAACTCCACTAGACACTACCACCCCTATTCCCGCTATTCCTATTCGTGCTGTCCCGGCATCCAGTTCTTCAGCCCCACAGCCAAAATATAGGCAGACAGCTAGGATAAGCGTTAGGCCATTCCTTGAACCTAAACGTCCTAGAAAATAGACCAAACGATGCGCTGCCGTATTAAACCATGGGATCATATAATGTTTTGTATAATATTATTAGTGTGGTTTGCTTAATGTTCGATATAAGATAAGCATATGTAAAATAGTGAAGTGTGAAATGCAATAATTTTCCATGGTTAAGTATTATTTAGATGGTAGTAATTGATTCTGTACTAAGCTATTAAGTATGGACATTAACGGGTAGGTACTACCCTAGATATAATTATAAAACGCTAATAAGAAGAAAAGGCTTTTATAATAATACCTGGTTCATATTATTAATAAGCTATAATGTACTGTAAATATACACTACATCTATAATAATCCATGTGAATAATTATTTTCTTTCATTAGGAAATGGCGCGATTGAATCGAATGACGGAACAAGAAATCCAGGAACTCATCAATCAGCGAGTGAACGACAGAATGTTATGGGTCGAGGCTGCAAGAGGTGCTGCAGTTAACCCAAATCCTCGTGTGGGGTGCACTTACAAAACTTTTCAAGCTTGCAAGCCCTCATCATTCAGTGGAACAGAAGGACCGATCGGTTTAACCCGGTGGATAGAAAAGATGGAGACTGTGTTTAAAATCAGTGGTTGTGTTGAAAAGGACATGACCAAGTATGCATCGTGCACTTTACAAGATAGTGCACTCACGTGGTGGAAAAATTATGTGAAGGCTGTAGGAGGAGATGTAGCTTATGATACTCCGTGGGAAGAATTCAAAACAATGTTAATCAACGAATATTGTCCAAGGAACGAGGTTAGGAAGTTGGAAGATGAGTTACGAAGTCTGAAGGTTATTGGTACTGAAATCACCAACTACAATCAGCGATTCATGGAATTAGTTTTGCTATGTCCTGAATTGGTTCCAACCGAAGAACGGAAGATTGAAATGTACAAAGATGGTTTGCCCAAAAAGGTCAAGGCAAACGTTACAGCATCGAAACCTAAGACAATTCATGAAGCTATAACCATGGCAAACGAGCTAATGGATCAGGTCATCATGGATAAGAAAGCATCCAATACTGATGTGAAGGTATCAGGTAACAAAAGAAAGTGGAATGGAAATTATGATCGAGGTAACCAACAACAATCTTTTAAGAAACAAGAACCCATACAAGGTGCAGGTGGTGGTTCAAGCTTTGGTTACAAAGGACAAAATCCTTTATGCAACCGATGCCACAAACATCACTCTGGCTACTGTAATGTGGTATGCAACAAATGTAATCGAAAGGGTCATCTTGCTGAAGATTGTAGGGCTCTCGTTACAAATACAAATGGTACCAAGACTCCTGCCACCAATGCAAATAGAACTGCTTTGGCTACCATTACTTGTTATGGGTGTGGAAAACAAGGTCACTATAAGAGCTAGTGTCCGAATCCAGAGAAGAATAATGGATCTGCACGTGGAAGAGCATTTGTTATTAATGCTAGAGAGGCGTGTGAAGACCCGGAGCTTTTTACGGGTACGTTTACCATTAATAACTTATCCGCATCTATTATATTTGATACTGGTGCCGATAGAAGTTACGTGAGTAGAGGCTTTTACGCTAAATTGAATTGTTCATCATTACCTCTAGATGCTAAGTACATGATTGAGTTAGCTAATGGTAAACTAATTAAAGCCGATAAAATTTGCCGTGATTGTAAAATAAATTTAGCCGGAGAAACATTTAAAATTGACTTAATACCCGTAGAATTAGGAAGTTTTGATGTTATAGTCGGCATGGACTGGATGTCCAAAGTAGGAGCTGAAGTTGTGTGTGCCAAGAAGGCAATTCGCATTCCTTGTAAGGATAGAATGCCGGTGATGATTTATGGAGAGAAGGGTAACTCAAAGCTAAAACTCATTAGTTATTTGAAAGCTCAAAAGTTCTTGAAGAAATGGTGCTATGCTATCTTAGCACATGTTAATAAAGTTGAAAAGAAAGAAAAAGAGAAGTGCATCAACGACATGCCTGTGGCAAGAGATTTTCCTGAAGTTTTTCCGGAAGAGTTGCCGGGATTACCTCCATTTAGATCTGTAGAATTTCAAATAGATTTAGTACCAGGAGCCGCACCAGTGGCTCGTGCTCCATATAGACTTGCACCGTCCGAGTTAAAAGAACTTCAGAGTCAGTTAAAAGAATTACTGGATCATGGATTCATACGACCAAGTACTTCACCGTGGGGAGCTCCGATTCTATTTGTTAAAAAGAAAGATGGATCTTTTAGGATGTGTATAGATTATCGTGAATTAAATAAGTTAACTATCAAAAATCGGTATCCACTACCGAGAATTGACGACTTATTTGATCAACTCCAGGGATCATGTGTTTATTCGAAAATCGACCTAAGATCGGGCTATCATCAATTACGTGTCAAAGAAGAAGATATACCGAAAACTGCTTTTCGGACACGCTACGGTCATTACGAATTTTTGGTCATGCCGTTTGGATTGACGAATGCGCCAGCTGTATTCATGGACCTCATGAATCGAGTTTGTAGTCCATATTTAGATAAGTTTGTTATCGTTTTCATTGATGATATTCTTATCTATTCCAAGAGTGAGCAAGAGCATGAGCAGCATTTAAGGTTGATATTAGAGTTGTTGAGAAAAGAACAGCTATATGCTAAATTTTCTAAATGTGCTTTCTGGCTGAAAGAAGTGCAATTTCTTGGCCACGTTGTTAGTAGCAAAGGAATTCAGGTTGATCCAGCAAAAATTGAAGCCATTGAAAAATGGGAGACTCCTAAGACACCAATGCAGATACGCCAATTTTTGGGTTTAGCCGGTTATTATAGAAGGTTTATTCAAGATTTTTCCCGAATAGCTAAGCCGTTGACAGCGTTAACGCAAAAAGGGAAGAAATATGAATGGACTTCTGAGCAGGAGAGTGCATTTCAATTACTGAAAAAGAAGTTGACTACGGCGCCTATTTTATCGTTACCAGAAGGGAACGATGATTTTGAAATATATTGTGACGCTTCGCGACAAGGTTTTGGTTGCGTTCTTATGCAACGGAAGAAAGTTATTGCATACGCATCCCGACAATTAAAGATTCACGAGCGGAATTATACGACGCATGATCTAGAACTGGGAGCAGTCGTGTTTGCATTGAAGATATGGAGACACTACTTGTATGGGGTTAAATGCACTGTGTTTACTGATCATAAAAGCCTTCAACATATTTTCGATCAAAAACAGCTGAACATGAGGCAACGTAGGTGGGTCGAGCTGATAAACGACTATGATTGTGAAATTCGTTATCATCCCGGGAAGGCGAACGTGGTGGCCGATGCTCTAAGCAGAAAGGAACGAGAACCAATTCGAGTACGAGCGATGAACATAAAAATTCGCATGAATCTCAACTCACAAATCAAAGAAGTTCAACGAGAAGCACTTACTAAAGAAAACATAAGAAATGAAATAATGAAGAAGTATGAGAAGCAACTCGTTATACGGGAAGACGGAATTCGATATTTTGCAAACCGTATTTGGTACCGAAGTTGGGTGGATTAAGGAAGTTGATATTGAATGAGGCACATAAGACAAGATACTCGATACATCCTGGAGTTGGAAAGATGTATCAAGATCTTAAGACGCATTATTGGTGGCCTAATTTAAAGACAGACGTTGCAACATATGTTGGGGAGTGTTTAACTTGTTCCAAAGTCAAAGCAGAACACCAAAAGCCGTCAGGATTACTTCAACAACCAGAAATCCCAGAATGGAAATGGGACGGTATTACCATGGATTTCATCACAAAGTTACCAAAGACTGCCTGGGGATACGACACTATTTGGGTAATTGTTGATCGTCTTACCAAATCTGCACATTTCTTGCCTATAAAGGAAACAGATAGAATGGAGAAATTATTACGATTATATATAAAGGAAATAGTTTCAAGGCATGGAATACCTATTTCCATTATATCTAATCGTGATAGTAGATTTACCTCAAAGTTCTGGCAATCACTACAGGAGGCACTAGGAACTCGTTTGGATATGAGTACCGCATATCATCCGCAAACCGACGGGCAGAGTGAAAGAACAATTCAGACTCTTGAAGACATGCTCAGGGCATGTGTGATCGATTTTGGAAACGGATGGGATAAATATCTACCGTTAGCAGAATTCTCGTATAATAATAGTTATCATGCGAGCATTGGAGCTGCGCCATTCGAAGCATTGTATGGAAGGAAGTGTAGATCTCCTATCTGTTGGAATGAAGTAGGAGATCGACAATTAACGGGTCCCTAGATCATACACGAAACGACTGAGAAGATTGTACAAATCAAGGAGAGATTGAAAACAGCCCGTAGTCGCCAAAAGAGCTACGCCGATGTTCGAAGGAAACCATTAGAGTTTCAGATCGGTGACATGGTTATGTTAAAAGTGTCACCATGGAAAGCTGTAATACGTTTCGGCAAAAGGGGTAAACTGAACCCAAGGTACGTAGGCCCGTTCAAGATTATTGAACGCATTGGACCGGTAGCTTATCGACTCGAGTTACCGCAACAACTCGCCGGAGTACATAATACCTTTCACGTCTCGAACCTTAAGAAGTGTCTTGCAAAGGAAGATCTCACCATTCCTCTTGAAGAAATCCATGTCGATGAGAAACTACAATTCATCGAAGAACCAATCGAAATCATGGACCGTAAAGTTAAACAGCTCAAGCAGAGCAACATACCGATCGTTAAGGTTCGTTGGAATGCTCGAAGAGGTCCTGAGTTTACTTGGGAACGAGAGGATCAGATGAAACAAAAGTATCCACACTTGTTTCTCGATGACGCAAAATAGGTACAATTTTAAAATTTCGGGACGAAATTTATTTAACGGGGAGGTAATGTAACGACCCGCACTTTTTCGATCGTTCTATACTTATAAGATTAATATTTACATAAATTAAACCTTACCAACATGATAAGCAATCCAAATTGTCGAGATTTATATTTCCGAAAAGAGTTTACACAACGTTTGACCGTCTAGTTTGACCGATGATATCACGAACTATATAACATATGATAATTATATGTTTGTGTATATATATGTATATATACATATTTAACATGATCTAAGAATGTTTTAATATCTCATTTTGTATTAATAACAATAAGTTATAAGTATATTTTAAAACTACTAACTTAAGTTTTCAAAACGATAACTATACGTAATGTTTTTCGACGTAAATACTTATAACCTATATTACTTATACATGCATCGTATAGATATGTATTTTATCACTTTTTAAGGGCTTACATACATAAAACAATATAAGTATATTTACAAAAGATAGCTATATTTGAATCCTCGTTCCGTTTCCTCAAAGATTTCTATACGTATACCTAGAGTATATGTACCCGTATCATACGCAGCTTCTAGATGTATTTACTATTAGTATATACCAATAAAAATCTGTTCCTTAGCAGCCTTAAATGATTAAGAAACATGTGGAACCAACCATTTGTCAAGTAGCATGAATTATTTAGCAAGAAAACAAAGTTAGGTATCTTTTTTTTTTCCTTTATAACCTAAAAACGTTTTTATGCATGCACACCATTTCTTCACCCCATTTTCTCATACTTACACTTCCATTTCTCTCTCAAAATACTCTTAACTTCATACTTGATCATCTCCAAGCATTTTCCCCATCATTTAGCTTCAAAAACCTTACTTAATCACCATAAGAAAACCATACAAAAACACTTCAAGAAATCCTTCCAAGAACACAAACTTACTTCCAATCTTTCATCCAATTCCATCACCCTTTTGGTTCTAGCTTTTTACTCCTCTTTTACAGCAACCTTGTCCAAGGAACTTGAGGTAGAATCTATGTTCATAACCTTATTCGATTCATATATATATAGCTATCTTATTTTGTGGTATAAAATTTTAACAACAAGAACATAGTTTGAATGTTTTCAAACTTGTTTGCAAACTAAATAGATCCTTCTAACTTAACTTTTAAAATACTTCAAGACCTGTAATATATCATAAATATATGCTAATTTAACAAGGTATAACTTGGTTTTTCAAAGAACACCTTAAAAACTGAATTTACGACGTCGGAGTGCAACCGGGGGCTGTTTTGGGTTGGATAATTAAAAACCATCTTAAACTTTGAATTGGAGGTTTATTTTCTGGAAAAATGATTTTTACTATGAATATGATAACACATAAAAATTTCATGATTTAACTCAAAGTATAAGTATTTTTAGAAAAATAATCATTTAAGGTTGTTTACATGATGGAAAATGATTAACTTCATAAGTTTCACTAAAGTTTGACCTATGACCTGTGATTTCGAATACAAACTAAGGTATTTACAGTTCATAGTCTTAAAGAGGGACTCGATCCAAGGAAGTGACAAGTTGAATCAACGAAAACGGAGTTGTAACGAAGAAACTATGACCAAAACGAGATCGGATATCTAAGACTTGTTTAACTTCGGGATTAATTGGGAAAAATTAAATAAAATCACATATTTCTAAGATAACATGATATTTTATATATATGTACTTATAATTCAATTTTATATGGTTCAGGATCACCCGCAAACAACACGAGAAGATTAATCATAAGATCCCATGTTTGTACGCAACACGTCATTTGACAACACCGGTACTTTATGTACGCAACACGTCATTTGACAACACCGGTACCGTGGGTCAAGATTAATCTCGACCAATACATATACGATGGGGTTTTATTTATTTCGTTAGGGGGTTTTATTTATTTCATTGCGGGTATATTAAACATCTAAAAATGAACCATTAAAATTGAATTACTAACAACGAACTGCTAACTACGGACTAAGGAATTATTCAAAGTATTAAAAGTATAACAAGTATATATATGTGACGTTTGTTTAAAAAGAAAAGGTATTGATATATTATATATGGATAGGTTCGTGATATCAACCGGAGACCAAGTCAAATTATATATATCTTCAAGACAACAGTGAGTATATAGTCCCACTTTTAAACTCAAAATATTTCGGGATGAGAATACATGTATTTTATGTTTTACGATATGGACACAAGTAACTGAAAAATATATTCTACGTTGAGTTGTACCACTGGCATACTTCCCTGTAGCTTGGTAACTGTTATTTACAGCGGTATTGTAAACGCGAATCCTGTTGATAGATCTATCGGGCCTGACAACCCCAACCGGACTGGACGACCAGTATTCAACGGTTGCACAGTACTTCGTTTCGTGACTACACTTGGTACGGTGTAGTAAGATTTCATAATAAAGGGAATATGCGACGTGATTAAATGTTAAGTATGGTTACCAAGTGCTCAACCACTTAGAATATTTTTAT
The DNA here is from genome assembly GCF_046630445.1 of Rutidosis leptorrhynchoides. Taxonomy (NCBI): domain Eukaryota; kingdom Viridiplantae; phylum Streptophyta; class Magnoliopsida; order Asterales; family Asteraceae; genus Rutidosis; species Rutidosis leptorrhynchoides. Next base: position 261,160,050 of record NC_092339.1, read on the forward strand.
TAAAATGTTTATATATGAAATCTTGTGGTCTATATTTATATCGCTGCCGGCATTAAACCTATATCTCACCAACTTTATGTTGACGTTTTAAACATGTCTATTCTCAGGTGATAATTAGAAGCTTCCGCTGCATCATGTTGAATCTAAGCAGGATCTTGCGTACGCATATTTGTGTCAAAAATAAGACTGCATATCCAAGAACTTGTGTTGTAAAATATGCTAGAAATCGGGTTGTTATTATCATTTGTAAAGTTTGTAAGTCGAAGATTATCGCTAAACGATAATCATCTTTATTTTGTCCAAAGCTTGTATCAAAAATAAGGATCATGGTTTGTAATGTATAATATATGCAGTTTTTCTTTAAAAAATGTCGCATATAGAGGTCAATACCTCGCAATGAAATCATACGTTATCTAACACGTTCTTATGGTTAAGGACGGGTTATGACACTACTGAACAAAAAGACTACAACTCACTGACGAAAAGCGGCGCTTTTACCCCCAAAAGCGGTGCTCTTGAACCTGAACATGTGCAGTTTCGAAATTTATAAAAATTAAACTAACCCATTAACCAAATTCCAAGTCTAACAATTTAATGACCCAAATACAAGTATAATATGACTCAAAATACGCTCGTTCACAATTTAAGTACCCCATAACTATAACGATTCATTAGTTTGTAACAAAATGACCCGTTACACTAGTTTTGACCCGAAGTCAATTACAATCCCCAAAATTCTGATTAACGACTCAACCCTTAGGTTTTTGACACAAACTAGAGCATGGTGATTAGGAAGACACTACCCAATCCTAAATCGATCCAGAAGCAAAGTAATCTAAAGCAACCTACAGAAGTCCACTAGTTCCCACGCTTACCCGAGCCACTACCTTGCGAACCTATAAAAATAATATCAACGATAGGGTAAGCTATAAAGCTTACTGAATGCAATAATTACATATATACATATACAATTTACCTACTTGCACCCACCTACACAAACACACATAAATCCCGCATATTAATGCATACAAGCTAGCATTTTCAATGTAGCACAAGCGTCATCAATAGTACATAATCTCAACTATATAAATGCTAAATAATAAGCAACACACAACTCATTGATGTTCAAAACATCCGTTAGTATTCAATACTAGCCCCGTGAATGGTATCGTCAACATCGAACTTAAATCCCATTCGCCCTACTTAATGTGGTATCGTCAACATCGAACTTTAAACCCTCATCACGCATCACTGCAATAGTAGTATGGCATCGTCAACATCGAACTTTAAATCCATACATGAAGTATCATCAACATCGAACTTTAAACCCTCATCAACCAATAACACACACAAAGATATGGTATCGTCACATCGAACTTCAAACCCATATCCTACAAGTAAATAAACCGTATACATACATACATAATTATTCCACTCACCTTAGCGCCTTGATGAATGCAACCGAATAATCCGCAAGGCGTCAATGGAAAGTACCTATTCCATTTATTACATAACAAACAACACAATCAGGGTGGATTACAAACCAACCCAAATTGACACTTAGTGTAATTTTGACCCAAATGCACCTCCATGCACAAACCGTGCCCAAACTAACCAATAATCACTACCACTAGTGAAAATGGTCCTAATACACCAATTAAACTGAAACACAAGTATTAAATACTTGTCTTCCCCAATTTGATCCAAAACCCTAATTTTGATCCATTTCAAAATTAGTCAACCAAATACAACCAAATGGGTTTCAATACTTCCATAATCACTAACACTAGTGATTACACCCGATTTACAAGCCCTAAACAAGGCCAAAACATCAACCAACTCAAAATCCACCAATAACCATATAAAACCCGATTACTAGCATCAATGAACTTACTTCATGAGTTTAAATGGGTTTCTCAACAAATAAAGTTCAAACCCTAACTTTGAATATCAAATCAAATAATGAAATTCGGAGTTAGAACTTACCACAATAACCAAAACGTAGCCGTGAACGAGGTGAACAACTTTAACACTAGGACTTTGGTGAGAATCCAACTCCTCCTTCTTCAAATGAATCTCTCTCTCACTAGAAATGGGTTTCTCTCACTAGGGTTTGAAGAGAGTGTTTGTGTGGGTGAAATGAGGATAAGAATAATCAATGGATCCATTTTAATGGCTCAAAACCGAACCTAGAGCCTTTCAGCTCAACAGTAGAAATTAAAAACGTCCAGGCTTGAATTACGGTCGTCTGGGCTTTTGATTCGACTCAATCCGAGTTCGTATGAGATAGTTATGACTAAATTGGTAAAAGTGCGCATAATCTCTCTTTACACGCTCCATTCTCCATGTTTCCAACACCCGACACCTCAAACATTATATTATTAATAAAATAATATACTTCATTGTTTAAACACCTCTCAGAACATTCGTGCTATGAAAAACGGGGTGTTACAAATCTCCCCCACTTAAACTGGATTGCGTCCTCGCGATCTAAACCTCATCGCGGACAAGGAAAGAATGCCTCCCTCAACTTTTCAGGTCCTCACACAATCCTGGACCCTTCGTTGCCGCCATTGCACCCTATAAGTCCCACTTCTTTGATACGTATTACTTGGTACACTCTAACTTACACCTTAAATTATCGTCACCAATCCGATAATCTAAGTGGGTCATCCGCACCACGCACACGATGATGGAATTTCCCGCAATCTCTTCGGTAACTTCAACCGACACTCAACCTTGCACGACTCACAACTCGTCCACCATTACTCTGTGAACATCGTTTCGATCATCCATTAAGGATGATCTTGTCACTTCTTGTGCATATAAGTCCTTAATACTCTAGAGAACTCGCTCTCGAACGCGCACTACACTAACGTATCTCTACACGAGAAAGTCAAACATCAACACTCTACTTCCCGAGTTCGCTCACCAAACGGGACGACTTCCAACAAACCGTTCGAACACACCTACCAAACCGAGGCATTACCGTACCCTCCAGGTACATACTCCCCCACTTAGGGTTTTAATCCCATACTTTCACTGCCAAGATGATAACATCTCGCGGAATTTCGATATTCCACAACACACATGACCGGTCTCGACGTTGGTCATACTCAACAATTCTCCACGGACTTACTACAAGGTACTCAAACCTCGACCTTTCAAATCAGTCAAACGTTAATGCCCGTTAAACACCACAATAAACCGCAGTTGCACCTTCGGTTTCTCACCGATACCCAAATACAACATAATCACACCATCGGAGTCAAACATTACACTAGCAGGTATAAGGAGGCACCTGACGCAGTGTTATGTAATTCTCCCACTACTACCACCGAGACTCAACACTTGACCCTTACAGGGCCTACTCTCGGTGTCACACGTCTCTGACTACTCGAAGTCGCACAAATCCTACGAACCTTACGGCTCATCGCCCACAATTTTCTAGCGACACCCGCTAGTCACCATCCACCTAGGCCGCATAGCTAGCCTATTAATCTTTCAACTCATCACTAAGGAGACGCTTGGAAACACCAAGACTTACACCGTTCCAACTTCATCATAACCATTAACACGGTTACTTTCCACATCAAATCTAGTCAACAACCATGACTCTACTCACATACGTACGTGGCCGATGTAAGCGCCTCCCAACATGGCACTACCACGCATACACGCACGAAAAGTGGTCGACAAAGAGTGAACAACACTCACCATACACACATCAAGCCGCAATCGTGGTCAACGAAGAGTGAAATCTCTCAGGATCACTCACCACACACTACATCAAGTGGCCACGCAAAGTGAATCCCTACGCCAGGATGTCACTCGCCACCTCACTCATAACGAGCATCGAAACACAACATTCGAGATAAGACGATCACACGCCACGTATCCTCACATGGTGATAAAACACCTGGTACAAACTAACCCAATAACACACGCACACAAGGGAACGGTACTCGTACAATGACCGAAAGTGTACATACGCCTTGTAACACTAACCCCTAGGTGGTATCGAACTCGCGAACTTAAACCCACCTCACATCCACACTCTTTTGGCCTCAATTACTCAACGAGTAGTGTAACATCGCGCCCTGCTACACTATAGTGAATCCTGACGGATAACACTAACCATCAACACGCGCTCTTCTGGCCTCGACCACAACGAGTAGTGTAACATCGCGCCCTGCTACACTATAGTGAATCATAACGGATACCACTAACCATCAACACATGCTCTTTTAGCCTCGATCGCAACGAGTAGTGTAACATTGCACCCTGCTACACTATAGTGAATCCTAATGGATAACAATATCCATACTACCGCGAACAATTAAATCTTATACATAAACGCATAATCACACTACTCACTGGGACACTATCGCATCCAATGTCCTACAGGTCTCACTTGAGTGAGCTTAAACAACAGAAGACTCACGCAACAGAGTTAAGGCATGACACATAACCACACCCTCTACCGAGTGCAACATGAAGCCGCAAACGTTAGCCGACCGCTCGTTACAAATTATCTCCAACGGAGAATAAAGTTTAGCTAAGTCTTACATGCACACCGCATGCTATAAAAAATGTACATCATACGAATACTACACTAAAAGTACCTGACGCCTTCTCGTGATGCCCGCCACTGCTAGCTTAGGACATTCCGCCTTGCGATGTCCTCCTTTACGGTAATTGAAACACACAATGCCGATACTTCTTGATACCGGGCACTCCCAGCACTCGTGCTCCCTTTCTCCACAATTGAAACATCTAGATGCACTAGTATCCGACACTCCTTTCCTCCCGCTAACCGTGCTCTCAGTAGCACTTCTAGCTTTCTGGTTTGGAGCGCCATACATTTTAACCCTTCTCTCACCCGAAGTATCACCAACCATCGTAGAAGTATATGATTCAAAACCCTTAGTCACGGCAAATAACTTAGAAA